>NC_059404.1:7234155-7537260 GCF_905220565.1 Melitaea cinxia
TTGTACGGTCCGTCTGATGGTAGCGGTTACTGTAGCTGACCTACCCCCAAGAGTAGATCTACCGGACATGCATGTCCACAATCATCACCCAAAACATTTACTCATTATTTTCTCTTGACTGGATTATTTTATGGAAATACGGAATGACTGGCCTAAAAAAAATCAGCCGAAATATATTTCGGATATTTCTTTATTTATTAAAATATATATACCTAGTTAACATCAATATTATTAAAGTATGGAATCAAGAAAACTTTACAGTATCATTAATTGGTTAAGTTTTAGTTTTTAGTATTCCGCACCTGAAAAGGAAAAAAGAAACCCTTTTAGGTCACTTTGTTGTCCGTCTGTCTGTCAAGACCCTTTTTTCTCACGAACGCGTGGAGATATCTGAGGAGAAGCTGAATTTCATATTAAATACTCAAGTCTACTGTCAATTAGAGAGTAATCAAAAGATAAAGTTATGCTGCAAATTTTCGACACTCGCAAGGGGAGTAAAACCTACAGGGTACAGGATGCGTTCAGAATCTTGAAATTTGGTACAAAGCAACGTCTTAAAGCACGGACAAAAGAAAAATTGCGAAAGTATAAATTTTTAGTTATTTATTTTATTTGATACTTTTACAATAACTTAAAATGCTGATGCAATGCAAAATGCAACTTAAAATGATGATGAATGATGCTGATCTGGATTTACCATATTTATTTAATATAAAAAACTGACTTTTAGACTCGTATTAATAAAGAGCATAAACTAATACTTATTCCAAATAAATGCGAGAAATTATATATACAAAGAGTCATTTGATAAGGGAGTCAAATATTTATAACATCTAAATTAAATTTTATCAGCATTAAGTAGTTTCTATATTAAGACCTATTTATAATGAGATCAATAAGATTCACGAGTTAAATGAACAAATATCTTTCTTCTATGAAAGTCCTGTCAAAAGCCGTCCGACCGTTTCAGAGATTAGCCGGAACGAACAGACAGACAAACAAAAATTGTACAAAATGTTATATTGGTATATGTGCCGTGTTTATCCATATGCATTTAGTCATCATTACAGCCTATACAGTCCACTGCTGGACATAGGCCTCCACAAGTTTACGCCAAAAATAACGTGAACTCATGTGTTTTGCCCATAGTCACCACGCTGGGTAGGCGAATTGGTGACTGCAGTACTGGCTTTGTCGCACTTAAGACGCTGCTGCCCGTCTTCGGCCTGTGTGTTTCAAAGCCAGCGGTTAGATGGCTATCCCGCCATCGGTCGGCTTCTTAAGTTCCAAGGTGGTTGTGGAACCTTGTTATCTTTTAGTCGCCTCTTACGACACCCACGGGAAGAGAGGGGGTGGCTATATTCTTTGGTGCCGTAGCCATACAGTAATTCCTTTTACGTAAAAGTAATTTTTTTTTGTTATAGTTTTTGTTTAGCGTAGGTAAGTAAGAATTGAGAATTTTAGTTAGGGGAACACCGGGCAAGACGGGGTGGTGGGCAAGACGGGGCATCAGGCTTTTCAGGTGATTTAAATTGATCAATCTCATTCGCTCTGCCATCTCGCTACTGGCCGCCACGACAGCTCTTAGTCACACGAGTACTAACACGGTGGCTATTCATTTGTTTTAGTTATCGTCGAAAAGTAGATTTCGTTTGTTCGTATTAAAATTTCTTATATATACGTTTCGTAGTACATGAAACTTGTATTTAGTGAATTTTAAGTGGCACCTCGGTTAATTCTATCTACAGTACATTGCAGTAACAGGTAATAACTTGTTTTGTTATGAAACATTATTCAATTTTTTTTTGTTTGAATATTAATGTTGAAACGAATCGACGGGCAAGATGGGGTATCTGATACCCCATATTGCCTGACACGATTTTGATTATTTATATTTTTTTATATATTGTTTTAGGATGGTTTATATTTAAAAAAAGTCATATATGTTTATAAAAGAAACTCAGGAAGAGGAAAACGGTCAAGGGAAGCACTGAATAAGGCGATAGAAGTTGTTTTGAAGCGAGAAATGGGATATATTATGTTGGCTGCAAAAGTTTTCTTAGTCCCACAAACTACATTGGAATGAAAGGTCAAAAAGGCAAAAAAAGAATGTAAAGGTACCTTTGGGTACCAGTATTCTCGCAAAAAGAAGAAGAAGAGGATGGGCTTGATGGATTATTTATTAGACATAGAAATCGGTTTTTTTTTAACTGTAGATACTGTGGCAGCACGTCTTACAACAACAGCAACGAGCACTGCAGTTGTTTTTACAGATTCTGCTACTTCAACAGTTGTGACAACTAGTACAACTGAAATTAACACATATTTAAATTTGAGTCCTTCCCCTAGATTTTCTTATTGGCCTAATTTAGTGCATTAGCCAGCCCAAAGCAACTATTGCCTCTTCCAGTGACCAAGAAGACATTAAAAGTGACAAAAAACGCGGTAAAACTACTATCATAACCTCTTCACCCTATAAACAGAAGTTGTTAAGAGTTAAGTTAAAAGAATTTATTTAAAAAAAAATGTGACAGAAAAGTTAAAAAAGCAAAACAAGGAAATGAGACAGAGAAAAAAGGAGCGAAAACAGAAAAAGGAAGAGAAACAAAACCTATTTCAAGACTGAAGCCACAAAGAAATATAATCCAAAGAAACGTATTAGACAGTCGTCTTCTGAAAAGAGTGATGTTGAAACCGAAAACACTCCATGCCTACATTCTACAGGGTTATATTTCGGCTCCAAGAAAGGTTGGATTGCTTATTCTTCTTGTGGTAAACGGTTACATTATGGCTGCGCAGGAGTGGATTATAATGATGCCGAAGCAACATTCATTTGCGAGTCTGCACTCCTGAATAGTCGAGAGAATGGCTATACCCCATCTTGCCCATTAGGCCCACCCCATCTTATCCGACCTATCGGGCATGATGGGTTGATATGTCATATTTTACATTTTGTTATATTATTAACAATTCTGTGGTACTGTGTTCCTGATTTCAATTTAATATGTAAGATTGATAACTACAAGCCTGATTGAGAATAAATATGATTATGAAACCATGAACCCCTACGATTTCTGGAGCTTTAAACCTTAACTAGCCCATCTTGCCCGGTGTTCCCCTATTTCAAAAACCTTTTAAATACACTTTTATGCAAAAGGAATTTGTTTACGTTATATTTATGAAAATCAAATAATGTGTGTATAATGAAGTTTTTTATTTCACAATCGTATCTTTGGTGCTAGAAGACAAAAAAATATATCAAAATAATGAAAAAAAAAGTATGTCGACCTGTACACTGTTTTATAGCCAGGTACTAATAGTACTTTTTCGAATTGTACGAATGGAGTGCGCACCTGACAACGTCCGATTAAGCCCAAGACTTGATAATTTAACCAAAGAGAACGTAGTTAACTCATGGAAAACGATACATCCTATCGAAAAAAGGACTTTGCGGTTCATTGTATGGTAAGTTTATTAAAGAACATTCGTATTAACAGTTTTAGTAGTTTATAGCTTCGTTTTCTTAAAAATTATATTTTTTAACATTTTTTCTTATTTTATTTCAGAAAAAACCATCTCTGACTTCGTTTCTGTAAAAAGCAAGTCCTTGTTCAATTACCTTAAAATTGAAGACAATTTTTTACATGAATTGCCTACTTTGTGGTCAAATACTTCGTTTCAAGAAACTAGAATGAAAGTTTCGGCACTGAGGATAGTAGGTGATGTAGCTGAGAGAGCGATTAAGTTGATGCAAAACTTTCATGGATTAATCACAGTTGAGGAGGAACAAAAAAAATTTTATTACGTCGCGTACAAGAACACCGTTAAATGATTTATCCTGACTGTAAAAAACAAACGTCAAAAAGAAAATTTTAACAATATTATTAATTTTTAATGTAAATGAGTAAATAATATATACTACTAGCTGACCTGGCGAACTTTGTACCGCCTTCTTTATTTTTTTCTTAAATATAATAATTAATATATCAAAATAAAATATAGCCTATCTTTCAAGTTGGATCGAACTGCACATGGTGTGCGAATTTTATTATAATCGGTTAAGTGGTTTAGGAGTCCATTGAGGACAAACATTGTGACACGAGATTTATATATATTAAGATTTAGGTGTATTAGAGTTCTAATTTAGTAATAAAAATTAAATTCTTAATTCCTCCTATAGTAAGCCAGTACAAATAAATGTTCATGCCAAAAGTTTATTTATTTATTTATTTTTTATTTATTAACATAACCAAGAGCGTTTCAGTTAATACATACTATAACCAAATTACAAAAAAATAAGGTCAATAACAGGTTTCCCTTTATAATATTTATAAGTATAGTTACAGTGTTGCATTTGGACCGATGGGATAGCGCGCTTACAATAGTCACAGCTATGGATCAATTTTTTATTATTATTCAATAAATTTATACGAGCATTATATATAAAGTACAGCGTGTTTGTCGATGTTTCAATATGTATAATATATAATAATGTTTTTTATAATATAATAAAAAGTTATTTTAATAGTATTATATTTATAATAATCATTAGATAATTAAATAGGTATTAGGCAAACACATTATGTGTGTCATCACATAGTGTGTTGTGTGGATTAGGAGTTGACGCCCTAGCCCTACGATGTCAATATCTTGGGATCGGTACATGACCACTAGGGAGCTTTAGCTTGCAATAATGGTTATTATCTCGATAGCTAAAGATTTATTTAGCATCAAATCGGCACGGGGTTATCGTCCAATCGCAATAATATTTATTATTTGAGTCAATGAGGTCAAACGGAATAAAAATAGAGGGTATGCGTATTTGATTTCGCGAAAAAAAAATTTCCTTATGCCTTGTGACACCCTAATGTAGGTACATACACACACACATACACACACACATACATATATACATACATACATACATACATACATACATACATATATACATACATACATACATACATACATACATACATACATACATACATACATACATACATACATACATACATACATACATACATACATACATACATACATACATACATACATACATACAGCGGTGAAGGGTAGGTGGACACACCGTCTCATACCGAGGATCGACATTTGGCTGAACCGGAGTCATGGCGAGGTCAACTACTACCTTACACAGATGTTGTCGGGACATGGCTGCTTTCGGGCTTACCTCCATCGCTTCAAACACGATGATTCTCCGGAGTGCCCATCTTGCCTGGGAGTCATTGAAGATGCGGAGCACGTTTTCTTTGTGTGTCCACGGTACAACCCTCAGCGTGATAAACTGGAGAGCGTTCTCGGCCGGAGAATCCAACCAGAGACTGTAGTGTTGGCAATGTTGTCCACCGAGGCTGCTTGGAACGCTATCAGTACGTTTGTTACAGAGGTCCTCACCGACTTGCGTTCCATAGAAAGAGAGAGAGCAAAAGACAGTAGCTAAAAAGAGATATAAGATCTTACGTACCTGAAGGAAGAGCGGCAGCTGGTTCCTCCCCCTGCGAAGTAATGCCTAACGGCGGTACCGTGGGGATCAGAGGCTGGAGAGCGAGGGGGTTTTTTTAGTGGGTGGAAATCCCACACTACCGACCACCATCTTTCACGGCGTAGTCTTTGAAAGATTTTTTCCTCCTCACGCAAGAAAAAAAAAAAAAAAAAAAAAAAAAAAAAAAAAAAAAAAAAAAAAAAAACATACATACATACATACATACATACACACATACATACATACATTTATTGATTAATTCAGCATGTAACGTCCCATTGCTATGCAAAGGCCTCTTTGTCCGTATAAAACAAGGGTAGAAATTTTATTCGTGGTGATTATAAATAATTTACAGCATACCACTAGAAAAAGAATCTCGTCGTCTCGTTTCATCGAAAAAAACGATGTCGGCGATTCATCTTTGGTGCGATTGACATTATCAACAAAGTGAAGAACTTTAACGAAAAAAACATAACATGGATATAAAATTCTGTGATAGGGAGAAAAGCTTTGAAATGTTACGACTAGCGAGAGCAGCAAGATAAAATAGAAGAATAGAAAGAGATAGAGATAAACAAAATAAGAAATATCGGCAGATTTTGAATTCGATTAGAAAGATTTGGACTACAAAGTGACATTTATCATAGGATCACTGGAATGAATGAGTTATTCGATATAATAATAAAGAGACAGTAATCGTAGAATCATCATCAACTTAGATAACGATAACGAATAAGACCATTTGAGAAAACTTTTTTCGTTAGTATAATTGCAATTTTTTATAATCTTCTTCAAATTTGAAGGATCTACCGACTACTTAAACTTGAGATTCAGATTCAGCGCATCGAAATATATAAGAAATATACTTGACCTAGTTCGAGAAAATGATTTGTTTCCATTTCATTTTTTACGATTTTTAGAGCTTTTTTTACTATTTTCTCTAAATTTAGAGAGCTGACGGGCTAAACCAACTTCGCATTCAGATTCAGTGCATATACTTAACCCTAGGTGGGTCTGGTCAAAGGTAAAGTGCACTTTTTCAATCAAATCAGTTAAATGCGTATATTTAATTAAAAAATACTTGTCAAATCACGATCAAAATTAAATGGCAACCACATGGCAAATACCAGGTTTCTAAATGAAAGAATAATCGAAATCGGTACACGCAGAAAAAATTATAAGGTAACATACATAAAAATAAAAGTTGACAGGCGTCGTCGAGTATTCACTTCGACGATTCCGCAATGCTTGAAGACAAAAGTCTTCGAGCAATGCGTCCTGCCTGTGTTTACATACGGAGCCGAGACGTGGACACTGACGAAGGGACTGGTCCACAAGTTTAAAGTCGCTCAACGTGCAATGGAACGGGCTATGCTTGGGGTTTCTCTTAAAGATGGATTAGAAATGAGACTATCCGCGAAAGAACGAAAGTAACCGAATTAACCCACAGAATTAGCAAGTTGAAGTGGCCGTGAGCTGGTCATCTGTATCGCAGGACCGATGGCCGTTGGAGCAGACGGATCCTGGAGTGGAGACCGCGTCTTTGCAAACGCAGTGTGGGACTTCCTCCGGCCTGTTGGACCGACGATCGTTGCCGGTGTAGGCTGTATGAGGATTGTGGAAAATCGGGATGTCCGGAGCGAACTTGGGGAGGCCTAAGTCCAGTAGTGGACTGCAATAGACTGAACTGAACTGAACTGACTGAATACATAAAAATATAATCATAAAAATATAAAACATAATACTTAAAAATCTGACTATAAATAAGGATTTATATAAGGTTGAAACAGTTCTATGTAGGCTTACGAATAATATATATGTATTTTTAATAATAATTGTATTTGTTCGCTAGCGGAACCAAAACCGACTTGAATGTTCATCAACACGTAATACATGATAGGTAGTCGAATAAATATTCAATTAAATACACATTATGAGGGATATCTCATGAAGTGCTTTTTAGATCACAGTCAAATTTAAATGGGACCACGTGACAAGCACCAGCTTTTTATTAAAAATAAAATCATCAAAATCGATTCACGCAGTAAATAGTTATGAAGTAAGTTACAAAATAAAAAACAGTTGAATTGAGAACCTGTAATTTTTTTAAGTCAGATAAAAAAAGTACAAATTAATTATAAAGTCAATGTTTAACAGAATATTTTATTCCTAACTAGCGGACCCGATAGACTTCGTTCTGTCAAAAAGATTTGGAATGTGGCAGTTTTTTGTTTCTACGTATTTTATAGTCGGCGCAAAAAATTCTCATGAACAGAACCGTCATGTTATCCTGATGATAGGGTGGTGTGTGAGGTTCAGCTCGGTGACCAAAGTATCTTCGCTTCCACGAACTTTGGCCACCCTTCTGTAACCCACTTAAAAACCCCGACAGGGATGTCTGCTAGAGGGCTTCAAACTAAGAGGCAAACTTAGGGTTCAAACCTGATTGGAAAATAATCTAAAGGGACAGTGGGAACCTAAAGGTGACAAATATTTAAAAATTGTGTGCCTCCATGACACAACATAGAGATAGACAGGTTCTTAACAGACGTGATTGTATTTAAAAGTGGGGCAAGTCTACGTCACAGAACGCGTAACGCGTCGTGCCCGATCGCGCCGATTTGACCTGATCGTAATGTGATATTAAATTAATAATTAAAGATAATAAAACCCTTTTTTAACGCGATTTGTTTGACAGATGTAATGACTTGAAAACTAATGCATTTTATGTCGCGTGCCGAAACTAAAACAAAAGAAATAATATCGCAAAGCCAACCAAAATAAAAATCAGTACTAATGATCTATACAGCTCTACATCTACTAGCTCTTACATTTTTTGACTATTCAATTTGGTCGGGTTCGCGATATTATCACTTTTGTCGAGTTTCGGAACGCGACATTAGATCGTCCAACGCGAACACGCACACTGTTTTGAAAGGTATGATTGAATTTGAACTTAGGTATGATTGAATTTGAACTTTGTGCAGCGATAATAAAGTGCAAATTGACTCTTTGACGTTAGTAACACACCTACATTGCTTAGACAATAGTGAGTGCTTATAATTTAATATGACCTTAATTGAATAGCAATAAAGTTAAAATTGACTCTACATTTTAGTTAGAAAACGTTTGTATGGAAAAGGGCTGTTTTTAGGGTTTTCCCGGAAATTATTCGAATTTTTCTTGCTGTAAAAACCATCCTTGGACTTCAACGAACATTTAAAGAAAAGAATTGTTAAAATTGGTCCAGACGTTGTTGAGTTATGCGCTTACTAACACATTTTGCGATTCATTTTTATATTATAGATTGAAAAAAAATACGGTTTGAAATGAATAAATGAATGAATAAGTATGAATATCACTAAGCGTCAGCAAACGTTGAATTTTTTTTTTTTTTTTTGTATACTAAACTTACCAAAAGCCATCATCATCAAAGACACCAATTTTTTTTGTGAACTTAAACTCTTGTGAATCCGTCCAGTATACTGTATTTTTATCAAATGGATAAGTCAAATCAATAAATTCATAATCTCCATTTAGCAAAACATCATTGGAATTCGCAATAATAGCAATAATAAAGAACCCACTGATATAAGCAAACACGACAGTTACGTAAGCCATATTGTTTGGGACTGTACTGTAACTGTTATTTATTTCTAATACATAGTAGTATAATAGTGAACTAAAGCAGGGTGCTTCTTAAGTTTGAGTTTGAGTATTATTATCAGGTCTGTTGAAATGAGCGATTTGTTTAAACGTCTCGATAAATCGATAAAAAGACAATTGGTCGATGGAAATTACCATTGCAGGGTCAGGAATTTATACGTAGCTGTTTAATATATTAGGTATTTAGGCTCGCTTTGCTGAGCGTCAAAGGGTTTTACTTGTGATATATGAAAATTATCTTATGTTATTTTTATCAAATGCATAGTCTTTAAGACAGTGCCCTTTATTTTATAGAAATACAATACCTTGCTGTATATCAAAATCTAACTAAATCTCGCCACTGAATTTTCTCGTATTGATCGCCCGTGGTAATTTTTATTTTCTCGGTGAAAACGCTAAATTAGTACAGAAATAAAGTTTAATTTATGTACCAATCAAAACAACATTGCAAATATCTATAAACAGTTGGGTAGTTTCCAAATTTATCGACTTCTACAGTTTATGCTCTGCGGTGCACGGTGCAGTCACAAAAATTATGCGTCCAAACAACAGACTGTTTTTTAGCAAAATATATCTTATAGTTAGTACAATTTTCTTAAGATGAATAAAGTAAATCAAATCTAAATATTTTGGTCTTTTATAAGTATGGAAAACAGATATAACAAATATTATGTACTTACAATTAGATTTACCGTCAGGTGGACAAACAAACGCTACCATTTTCAATACCGTTTATATTCCGTTCTAAGTTTTAGTCGAACACATCATCTACGTCAGTCAGTCAGTCAGCTCAGCCTATTGCAGTCCACAAGTTCGCGCCAGACATCCCAGTTTTCCGCAATCCTCATCCAGCATACACCGGCAATCTTACATAGATCGTCGGTCCAACGGGCCGGAGGACGTCCCACACTGCGTTTTCCTCTACCTGTGATATTAAAAATTATAACTCTGATACAATCATTATATAATTGTAATATGTATTTGGTATTCATATAACAATTAAATAAACAATATTTTCGTATTATCTTTTATGGGTGATATGTTAGAACGCCCTACTAAAGTATAATGTTGAAATTTATCATAGCAGGGTCAGGAGTTTAGTAATAAGTAGTCGACTTGTGACACAACGCCCGCGGAGAAGTAACGTGTACGTTAATGTTCATCTTCCCGTTAAATTTTATGCGTCCAAACAACATACCTAAAGCACTCGTACAATAAATCTTCGTACAATCTTCGTACAATAATGGTCTTGACGATGAAGTAATTTTTCCACAAAAACTAATTTTCCACAAAAAAGTTTTTTTAAACAACTTCAAAACAGAAGAAGATTCTCGATTCGACTGTATTTGTATGTATGTTAACTCATAACTTTTTACTTCTTCTTCTCTTCTCACGGTTCTTCTTCTCTACGAAGGTTGGCGACCATCATGGCTGTCTTAATCTTCGAAGCTGCAGCATGGAAGAGAGAGCGAGTACTTAGATTAAGCCATTCACGGAGGTTCTTCAGCCAGAATATTTTCCTTCTGCCAGGTCGGCGTTTTACCCTCGATTTTTCCTCCATCTTCTTCTATCTTCCTATACCTTCTTCTTCTATCTTCTCCTATCTTCACCTATCTTCTTCTTCTTCTTCTTCCATCTTCTATCCTCTTCTATCTTCTCTTTTCTTCTTCTTCTATCTTCCTCTATCTTCTTCTCTCTTCCTCTATCTTCTATCTTCCTCTATCTCCTTTTTCTTCTATCTTCTATCTTATCTCTCTTATAGAATAGCACCACCACACTCCTGGACCACGCATGCGGTGTGGTACCCTGGTGGATGACGGCGTTAAAGAGTCTCGCCAAGGCTTTTAGGGCACGTCGTCCTGCGGCTTTAAGTAACTCAGTCGTAACTCCGTCATCCCCCGGAGCCCTCCCGTTTTTAAGGTGCCTGAGCGCCACACTAATCTCATCTACTTCGATGTCCCGGATCTCCTCCGAATATTCGCGCAACACGGTCAAACGCTACTCAAATCGGTCAACGCAAATCGGTGCACGTGGATCTTCGGTGTCCCAAATCTTAGGCTTGCGTGCGCTCGCCATCGATCTGAGGGCGAGAGTAAACGGTTCTGTCACCCGCTGTTTTAAGCTTCGCAAGAAGGCTTCTCCCCAATGGTTTTTGGGAAACTTTGGAACCCCTATTCTGCTCAATCAAAGTAGCAATCTCTCTCGTACTCGAGCAGCGGAGGTCTCAGCGTACAAGTTTTCGTATCCTCGTGGAAAGAGCCCTCTGTTCTGACCAAGCAGCGGACCATTCGCGCCTCCGCCGCATCAGATCCAATGATTTGGGAGAGACTTTGGACTGCTTCGTTGACTTCGTTGGCGGAAAGTGTCTCCGACCCAGTGTACACACCGTCTTCACAACGTTGTCAGTCATCTCGTCCACGTCGCAAGTAGTTTCCAGCGAATCGAATCGGTTTTGGAGCTCCAGTTGTAACTGCTTGGAGCCACATAGTATTTGGGGCAGCGTGGGTCGGAGAGTAGATTTCATCAAGCGCTCTTTTCGGAGGCATATATTCAGAGTGCCCCGTAATAGCCGATGGTCGCTGCCGGTGTTAATCATATTTTTTTTTTTTTTTTTTTTTTTTTATAACAAGTCTTATACATCCACGGGCTTATGAACCCATGTCCTTTTTTACTCTAATACATGCAAATTTTTATTTTTATTTTTTCTCTATTTCAAGGTAGGCGTTAGTCAACAACATCGCTGTTCAAGTCAGACTGTTTGTTTTTAATGTCTCCAAAAGAGACGTGAGTCCACCGACCGGTTCTTAATCTAATCTATGGTACAACATATTTTTTTTTTTTTTGTATTTTGTATTATTATTATTTCCTTATACTACACTTATATCTATATACTATACTTATATACTATATACTATACTTATATCTAGCTAAATCTTACATTATTTACATGCGTAATAATCGTTTTCTTAGAAATATATTTTTTTAATATTGTCTATATTACTACCAACTTACTCCTCCCAAGCAAAGCAACCTATTCGAATTTTATTTTGACATCTCGAGAATACTCTCAACGACGGCGGTGTCTCTATTATGAATCGCCATCTTGAGACTATGCTCGAGGATGTCTTTTTCCGTAGCCTCCGCCGCCCTCCCGACGAAACGACAGATCGCGTCATCTCTGTAGTCGGTGTAGTAGACACAGGCCTTGGTGTGTCTAGTCACCGCGACTATCGCGTGCGAAACGCTGTCATGTATTCGCAGCCTCCCACTCCTCGTCTGGATGACGATGACACTCTCACTCGTCTGGCCCTGCGCCTCGTGGATAGTCAAGACACGCGACCCCTCCCCTTTCCCGTATCCCCGGTCCACCAGCAACTTCTTCTCTTCCTGCGTGAAGACCAGGTATAGGGTCCAGTTCTGTCTTGCAGAGATTTGCGCGCCCGTGAAGCTTTCCACGCGCAGGGAACGGATTATTGGGCTTGAGCTATAAATATCTTTGTAGACCTCGCTGATGGCGAAGGCGACATCCTTGGGGTTTCGGTGCGTACAAGACAGCTTCTCGAAAAATAAATTCATCAAGGAGAGCCTCTTCGCTTCGAGGAAGTTGACAAGCATCTACCCCGTGCGATTCGTCGGTCTTGTACTCTAACTTTATAGCGTTGAAGTCTCCCATAACAACGTTGTAGAAGGCCGAAGTAGTATGGTTCGTGCAATATCTTCATACAAGGCTTCGACTTCATCATCAGAGTATGCCGAGGTCGGCGCATATAGCTGTACCACTTTCAGGGAGTACCTGTCAGCGATTTTAAGTATAAGGTACGCTACCTGGGTCGACACACTGCTGAATTCCACAACGTTGCTAGCTTATGCACCAGAAAACCGAAGCCACCCTGGGAAAACTTCACTCTTTCATGACGTGAGGAGATCTTGAGTCCTCAGGTCGTGAAGGTCAACATCACCTTCACGGAAGTAGAATAAGTGCGCGGAGTCCAGAATCATCGTGTCCTCGCCCTCTCTTCGGACTTCAGATAACCCAGTATGCTCCACTTAATATGACTTAGTTCCACTTCGAGCTCGATGAGGTGATTGTCCAGCCGTAGTGTGCGTTCATTGTACGTAGCCAAGTTCAGCTTAGAGTGGCAGGCTTCGCCCCAACGTTACCGCGACCGCTGCCATAGCTAGGAATAGTGCGGCTGCCGGGACGCTGGGCAAGCGGGTTGGTGACCGCAGAGCTCACTTAGTCACAACGAAGACGCTGCTTCCCGTCTTCAGTCTGTGTTTTGAAGCCATTAGTTTGATGGTTATCCCGCCATCGATCGGCTTTATAAGTTCCAAGGTGGTAAGTGGAAGTGTGTTATCCCTTAGTCACCTCTTATGACACCCACGGGAAGAGAGGGAGTGGCCACATTCTTACTGCCATAACCACACAGCAAAGAAACTCAGAGCAGTTCCTAAGACTTCCGACCTTGGTGTAGGTTTAAGAGGCCCCCTATGAGATGCACATCAGTGCTCACCTTCACTGCTCGAGTTGCCCGCCCTGCCTAGTCAAAATATCGTATCGTAATATAATATGTAACGATAATTCGTTTGCACAAATTAATTATTGAAAGAGTCTAGGTTAAGCTACTAGCAGCTTACAACAAGCGCACCGTGCCAAGCCAGAGCCAAGACTGCCTTAGCCGCGGTTGCTCCGGAGGTTTTATACACGTCAGAATGAATCGAGTAATAGATTGAGTGAGGGTAGGTGAGTATCGAACGATGTTGCTAAGTGGTGTGATCGGTGCGACTGTTGTTTATAAATCTCTTGCTAATTACCTATGACAGTACAGACATGACTGGTGAATTACTATCAATATTTAAGGAGGTACATGATTCTCATTCGAATTATGTATGAAAAATAGGTACTTCATTTTTTTACCAAATTCCCATATATTTCAATTTAAATAAATGAAATGTAGGCACATTAATTTCCAGCCATAACGGCGGCGCGTGCTGCCTTGGCCTTATACTGTGCCGCTTGTCACCGCCCGCCGCAACCCCCGCCAATTCTAATTCCCGCTAAATTCGATTAGTAGGTCACTAGTCTCACTAGGTCAGTTGGGCGAGCGCCGCCGTAAGGTTTGTACGTCGGAGTACGTCCATCTTCCCGCGCGCACGCCCAATGAACGATTTTACGCGTATACCTAATATGTCTTATGCAAATGTGACCTGCCATTAGTAACTTAGGTAAGAAGAAAGAAAGAAAGACATTTATTTGAGACACATACACTGCTTACAGACATACAACAAACACAATGAGAGCACAAATACATTAAAAAAGTTAAAAAAAAAAATGTCAAAATTAAGTAAAAATGTAACTAAAAATTTAAATAATTGATTTAAAATAAGAAAAGTAAAATTTTTTCAATTTAAAAAAAAATTAAAATAAAAAATAAAACGAAAAGAGTAATAATAAAAAAGCAACAAATACAGCCTCTCTTTATAAGTTTGAACATGAATGTGAAGAAAAGAGTAAAAAAGAATTTTAAAAAAAAATACAATAAAATTAAAATAACCGTAAATTTAACACAAAATTCATCTACCAAAGTTATTTACACCTGTACAACAGTGTACCGTCACAAAAAGGATGGCCACTCAGCACTTGTGGAAATACGGGGAACATAGCTTAGGGATCTTAATCCCTAAATTTCACACGCTGAATTTCAGTAGCCACCACGGGTACCATGCGAACGACAGCGGCAGCAACCAATAAATAGTATCTAATAATTCAGTAAGACCATACGTAGTAACCAAACAATACCAAATATTATAAAGTACACATATCGATACATCATGTACACCCACACACACATCACACATTACACGCTAAACATCCCTTCCAGTCGTTCTTTTATTTTATTAAAAATAAGTAGGTACCGGTGGTACAGTCGTTTATCATTAATCGCCTCTTACAAGTTCTGTACCTGTTCCTTAATTAGGAATTTTTTGTATATTGTTTTAAAATTGACAATCGATGCCAGCTCACTTAGTGGCGGTGGGATATCATTCCAGATTTTGGCCGCAGAGTATTTAAAGCATCCCCGGTAAGCAGCGGAGTGATGTCGGGGTATCAGCATCAAATAGGAGGTCGCTCTAGTATTATACCTCTTATTACAATCCTTTGCCCAGTTTAGTTTCGAAAAAAGATATTTAGGAACAAAACCGAGCACATGCATTCTGGACACGTTGTACCATGTTTTTCGTGCGTTTTAATAATCTAGGGCCTGTCACAATGTCAGCATAATTCAACTTTGACAAAACTAGCACCTCGCATAGCCTTACACGGATTTCAGCCGATACAAAAGGTCTGATCTGATATAAAACCTTCAATCTGTAAAAGCAGTTTCGTACAGTTTTAAGGATATGCTCTTCGAATCTAAGATGTTAATCCATTACAACGCCCAAATTCCTAGCCTCACTAACCCGTTCTATGTCTACTTTGTTTATTTTAATTATAGGTGCTTTACATGTTATCTCTTTAATCTGTTTGGATGTTCCCAAAACTAAATACTTCGTTTTGTTTGGATTAAGTACCAAACCGTTACTTTCTGACCATGCATATATATTTCCTAGATCATAATTAAACTTGTCTACTGCACTTAAAGTGTCGTTTGCTTTAAAAGAAATGTAAACTATACAAGTTTAGTATCGTCGCCATAGGTATGGACACTTGCTGTACTCACATGCTTTTCCAGGTCGGCACAATAAAGTATAAATAATAAAGGACCTAAAATTGATCCTTGCGGAACACCCCTGTTTATAAATCTAGGTCTCGAGTGAACTACAGTTCCATCTTCATCCATTGTCTCCACTACTTGTGTTCTATTCTTTAAGTAATTAGAAAACCACTTTACAGCATCTGGAGAGAGACCATAGTAGTGCAATTTAGAAAGCAGAAGCGCTATATTTATGGTATCAAATGCACGTGAGTAGTCTAGTAGCACTAGAATGGTCCCCTACCCTTTATCTTGCGCATTTAATATGTCATCTACTACATCTATAAGCGCTGTTACGGTGCTATGATTTTTACGGAAACCTGATTGTTTTTCTGGGAGAATATTGTTGGCTTCAAGAAATTGTGAAAGCTGTCCATGTACAATTTTTTCCAGAATTTTCGACATACATGGTAGGATGCTTATAGGTCGCAGATCTTTTAACTTTAAGGGGTTATCGGTTTTAGGGATAGGACGAATAATCACTTTTTTCCATATGGATGGAAATGAATTCGTTTCGATGGATTTATTTATTATATTCGTTATCACGTTTAACGTACAGGGGAGGGACATGATCAACATGTCTAAAGAAATTCCATCGCATCCGATAACATTTGACTTCAGACTCTTTATCGTTCTCAAAACAGTGTCGCTATCAACGGTAGAAATGCTAAATGTATTTGTCAAATTACAATGTGACTGAAAATACGTAATACCAAAAATAGAAGCCACTTGCCTGCCTGGTACATCCAAAAAGTAGTTGTTGAGTTTTTCGGCGTCCTTAAGACTTGATAGCAAAATATGGCTTTTTTAGTCTTAAATGCTATATAGCGCTTTAGATTTTTCCATAAATGTGCGGAATTTTTCAAGTTATTGTTTATAAAAGTTTTGTAGTATACACATTTCTCTCTGTAAATCGTACTTTGAACCGTACGTTTGAGATCTTTATAAAAAACAATATGATTCTCAGATTTAGTCGCACGCGCCCTCTTGTGAGCCTCGTCTCGTTTCTTCATCATTAACTTTATATTGTATGTAATTCAAGGATAACCAACTTCTTTAAAATGGCGTAGTTTTAATGGCGATAATATATCAAATACCTTTAGCATCCTGCCATTAAGATCTGATGTAATGTAATCAACACCTTCTGTCGGCTGCGCCTCAGGCCACCCTATGATATTCATTAATTCACAAAGTTCATTATCGTTTATACCTTTTAGTTGCCTAAAGTAAATGCAATTGCTGTTTTGTATCTTTACGGACACCAACTTCACAGGATAGTATAGAATGATCACTAAGTGGGCACACGTAATCCACTCGTGCTCCTATTGGCTGTGCATTAGAACATATGAGGTCAATCAGTGTCTCACTATGACTGGTAAAATGTGTAGGGGAATCTACATATTGTTGCATGTTAGTAACTTTTAAAAATTCACATAACATTCGAGTCAGCGAACTGCTTTTACACAAAATATTTATGTTAAAATCACCAAGCAGGAATGTGGTCGTAACTCGTCAGCGAAGCAAAAGTATCTGTGCGTGCGTCCAAGAAGACACGTGCATTCAACCAAGGTAGCCGATAGGCGGTGTCGACGATGATACGTTCACCTTTAACTCTGGTACTTACATCTGTTCGACGATCGGGTTTTCTGGATGCGATATTACCTCTACAGATATGCCTTTTCTAATATAGTATCCGAGCCCACCCCCACGACTTCGGGATGCTACGACGGGCCGAGGCTTGTGATGTAGACGGTAACCAGAACTATACAGGCGCTCGTCCCTCCTCGCTCTCTTTAAGCAAAGTTTCATTTAATGCCAGTATATCGAGTCTATGACGATATATTGCAACCACGAGATCATCATGGCCCGTCCCAAATGACCCAGCATTCAAAAAGCCAATCCTAAAATTTTGTGATTGCATCATCACTGTTCAAATGAAAAAAACTTCCTGTGTTATAAAAGCAAGCTTTAAATATATTTAAAAATGCATAGCTAGGCAATATGCAAATAAAACTATACCCATAGCACGTATTTAGTATAATTTTAAATATCTCATTAAATTTAAATAATAATTCAAAAAATATTTTGTATAAAAGATACATACTACATAGTATTGTTTCAGTATATGGAGTATATAATATGGCTATAACGTAAACAAAATTCACCATAATACGTTTTTAGATTAAATGTAAAAAACAAAAAATATAAATAATGATAAATATTTTATACAACAGATACGTATATCCAATAGTATTGTTCTATTTTTAATATATGAGTTATGTAAAGTGGGTATAATGTAAACAATATCGTTCTCACAGTAATTATTTAGGTTAAACGTTAGCATAACTTTAAGTATAAAAAATATTTTATACGACAGATGCATATTTATTGGTATTGTTTTAATTTTAATATACTGGTTATATAATGTATAATGTTAACAAATTTGTTCTCATGTGTAATTAGATTAAAAGTAAGCATAACTTTAATATTAACTAGTTTAATATATGATTTATATAAGGTATTCGTAGAAAGATTACTTAAACATGCTACTCTGTAATGATGAGATAGTACACTGCTGCACAAGTGCAACGTAAACAAAGTATCAATACGAACACAATAACAAAACATAAACACTATTAGTTTTAATACAATATTAATTATGTGCTGTGTGGCTACGGCACTAAAGAATTTAGCCACCCCCTCTCTTCCCGTGGGTGTCGTAAGAGGCGACTAAGGGATAACAAGGTTCCACAACCACCTTGGAACTTAAGAAGCCGACCGATGGCGGAATAACCATCCAACTGCTGGCTTTGAAATACACAGGCCGAAGACGGGCAGCAGCGTCTTCGGTGCGACAAAGCCAGTACTGCGGTCACCAACCCGCCTGCCCAGCGTGGTGACATGGGCAAAACACATGAGTTCACGTTATTTTTGGCGTAAACTTGTGGAGGCCCATGTCCAGCAGTGGACTGTATAGGCTGTAATGATGACAATATTAATTATAAGAAAATTTTGTCTGGTATTTTTATAAATAAGAAAAATGTTGTAGTAATCAATACAGTTTACAATAACAAAAATTTTTTTTAGCAAATTTTAAGAATAATGCAAAAAAGTGTGAATATTTAACCGCACTAAAAAAAAGAAAAAAGACAAAGTATCAAATATTGCATGCCCCAAAAAATTTATTGAGGTCACTTATCGCTATAACACGTCGTATCTCAGTTACATCACTTTTTAACCGACTTCCACAAAAGGAGGAGGTTCTCAATTCGACTGTATTTTTTTTTTTTTTTTATGTATGTTACATCAGAACTTTTGACCGGATGGAGCGATTTCGACAAATTTTCTTTTAATCGAAAGGTGGTGTGTGCCAATTTTCTTTTAATCGAAAGGTGGTGTGTGCTAATTGGTCCCATTTAAATTTATTTGAGATCTAACAACTACTTTTCGAGCTATATCTAATAATGCGTTTTTACTTGACGCTTTTTTCGTCGACCTACGTTGTATTATACCTTATAACTTTCTACTGGATGTACCGATTTTGATAATTCATTTTTTGTTGGAAAGTAGATATCCCAAGCTTAGTACCATGATAAGGAAACCAGGATCTGATGATGGGATCCTAAAAAAATCGAGGGAAACTCTTGTAAATCCGCAATAACTTTTTACTAGGTGTACCGATTTTAATGATTTTTAATTTAATCGAAAGCCGATGATTATCATGTAGTCAAATTTAAATTTCATCGAGATCTGATAACTACTTTTTGAGTAATCTTTGATAACGCGTAGTTACTTGAATATTTTTTCGTCGATCTACGTTGTATTACTCGTCGATGTAATTGAAGTCGGTTTTTTTTTCGTTTGCGAGCAAACACAATTATCCGTGTAAAGATACGCCCGTTCCTCGTCCAAACATGTTTCCAGCCTGCTCGTCGACATTCTTCCCTTGTTTTGAAGAATAGATTTCGGTTTGTAGGTGTGAGGCGCTCGTTGACATACAAACTTCTGGGTTCACCTTCTGTGACGCCAGCGGCGTCGGTACCCCGGCGCACACGCTCCGCTCGTATCATCGCATCCCGGCGGCGCGTCGCGCCAACCGTACCACTATAGGCCTGGAGCGCGAACGCTCACCGCTGGCGGCGTCTCGACCCTACTCGCTCCGCACTTACGACATCTCGTTCCTCCAGCTCATAGCCGAGTTTTGTAGCCAGAGATAGCACGAGGTAGGTCATTAGTTACTGAGGAACGATCTCCGTTTGATGTCTCCAAGACGTTAAGACGTACTTCGATGTCCTCAAATTTTTTTGTTAAGCTACCTACAACCGTGTATAACCGTGCAAGTTCTTCTTTAAAAGATGATATCGTTTTGGCCACAAATCCAAGTTCAACTCTTAGGAGCCGTATCTCTTGGGCAAGTGAGCTCACAGTGTTATCAGCAGCCTCCAAGAATATATCAGTGTCGGGTGAAGATGTGAGTGAATTGATTTTATTGTGACTCACCCCTTCCATGGGTCCCGGTTTACAACCTTGACACTGCCATTTAAGCGGAATTCTATGATCATGGCTTAGGTTGACACATAATCGGTGAAATAGGCATGCGCACTTAGTACACTTTGCACCATCTGTTGTGACTATGAATTTACCACATTGGTGAAATTTATTAAATTTGTGCTTTTTTAAATACCTGCGTAAATGCGTATTTACTTGACTATTTTTTCGTCTACCTACGTTGTATTACTTGTCGGTGTAATTGAAGTCGGTTTTTTTTCGTTTGCCAGCAAACACAATTATGATAAACAAGCATGATCCAATCCCTCTTCATACTTTAATCCTGGCGTAGGACAGGTAAAAATACCAAGATAAGAATAGGCCGACCCCCTCCCCTTTAATTAATTTTTATTACGTAAGAATCTAAAGGAAATAATTGTGTTACATAAAATATACATATGAATATATACAATATATATGTATACGGTCATATACGGTCGAATTGAGTAACTAACTTCCTTCTTTTTTGAAGTAGGTTAAAAAGTAGCCTGCTACTCTGTTAATACTGTCGCGATTTAAATGTAATTACTAGAGAGAATTTAATTAAATTTAACCGGCAACTACTTAAGAGAAATTACATATTACACTAAGAGGATGATAAAAATAAAAAACAATTTCACATTAATTTATTCGTGTAACATTACAAATCTATTGATTCCAAACCAAAAATAAGAAATTAATATTAAGCTTTTTAAATGTGAATCTACAACAAAATAATTCCGACAAAAGGTTATACCCCAGTTATATATATATATATATATATATATATATATATATATATATATATATATATAATCAAAAATCCAAAAAAAGAACACTAAACTTGATTGAACTATAATACGAGCTCGTGAAATTCGTAAGTAATTATTCCTGACACATAGAAGGTTAATTGTAGGTCACTTAACGTCAGACAAAGAAAACACGTGGTACGGTGGCCGACGCTCCACTTGATATTTAGATTCGTAGCCGCCCATCCGCTGGAGTCGCGATCAAGATTCTCCTTCCCCCGGGACTTCCTCTGCCGCAGACTCTCAGCTCCGCCGAGCGGAAATGATGATGGTATACGTAGGCTGGTTCTGCTGGTGCGGGACGATATAGAATTACCGACGACTTATGAACCAAGGTGTTGGGGTCTAAGGTCAAGTCTTCACTTGCGCGCCACGTGGTCACCACGCTGTTCAGGCACCGCCGAAACCGCTACGCCAAGGACCCTGGAATGGTCACAACACGTGTGAGCGTTTCCGTTGTCAACCCCCCGGTATCCCTGAGTTTACAACGGAAATGGCCCGCAAGAGAATAAAGCACATCCTAACCAACCCTAACTTGCTACATTGTTAAAAACGAAAGATTTACACAATTAATAAAATATTAAACTAATCAACCTACAATTCTAACTCACTTTAACAGATATTAAAATTAAATACAGTTACAAGGACTGACCCAACAATTCGCACCCCGCACTAAACTTGCGTAGCCGGAATCGAGGTAAAAAGGAAGGAGCTCACGCAGCTCGGACCTTTTGTAAGTGCCCGTGCGGCCCTCCTCCAACGATCCCCGCTTAAAGTCGTATGATCTATGCTACTTCACCGAGCCACACCTCATACAAAAAAACAATATCACATCGAAAATTTCTAAATTAAAGTAAACAGTGAACAAGTAACATTTATATATGTTACAACACGTGGTGGCGTTTGGAAGTAGGTAAATGACCGCGCGATAACTAAATGTATCTTATATACCTGTTTTGTGTGTTAGATAAATTTTTGTTTGGTATTTGTGGGTATTTGTGTTATTTTTTTTTGTGCGTACATGACATAAAAGATGGGGGTGTTTAAAGAAAGACATGATTTGGTGATAGCAAATAGAAAGAGAAAATATGAAGCTTAGATGGTGAATGAACTGAGAAATTGGATACAAGGATTACTATTTCACGAGTTTTGGAGTAATTACGCTTTAACCGGCAACACCGTAATAATTTTACGGTTTGTACCAAAACAGAAAAAATAGAATTTCGATTTTCAAGGGTGAAATATCGATTTACTAAATCGATTCAGTACAACTAATCGGTTTAAAAAATCGATTTATTTGGTCCGAGGAATCGATTTCAGATCACCATGTTGATATTTATTTTACTCAGCTACTCTATGCCTAGGTCAGCGTGACCAGATTCAGTAGATTTCTACTTTTTTGGTAGATTCCGAGGTACCGGGAATAGTATTTAGTAGGTAAAAAATATTTGGTATATTTTGGTAGATTTCACGCTTTTCAACTATTCTGGTACTTTTGTTCCTTCATATGGCAAACCTCTCGAAAAAATGCGGTCTATTCCCCTTTTCATCGAATGGATTGTAACCAGGGGCGTAGCTACCGCCGTATCAGCCGTATCAATGATACGGGGCACCCGGGCTACAGGGGCCCTTAACGTGTATAAGCAAAAATATTAGTAAATGTTATCCACGATGTTACTTAATTTCGTGCTTCCCGGGAAAAAACATAAAAAAACTGTCGTACGTGCCTATAGAGTTTTCACTTCAGAAATGACAAAAGTCAAAAAAGCAATCTCTTTTTTTTTCGAGTTAAGCGTGCACCCAAAAGTTGGCAATATCCTACATCAGTGAGTGTCTTAAACGAAGGAATCCCGCAATAACAGATGTATATTACGAGAAGAATATTTACGCGTTTTATTTCATTCTGGTTCAAACTTTATTATATTTTTATACAATACACCAAAGAGCAACACGGAGGGGAGTAGCCATGTACAGGCGTTCCCCTCTGTCAAGGTATAAGGCCAAATGGCCATATGCAAACAATAAAACTAGTTGCAGCCGCACTGATCACTAGACTAAATCTAGTTGCGCGCATGAATCAACGTCCTTCAAAAAATGCCAAATTGTTCTGTTTTTTGCTGCAAAAAAAGATCTGGCACGTCAAATTTACTAAAACATGCCGTTACCTTTCATATGTAAGTATTTTTTAATCACATTATTACTTGTATACTTCTTTTAAACCTTTTTTAAACTTAAAAATTACAAATATTATCGTTCGTGTTGACTCGATTTGTTTACCAACACAGGCCGCTCGCCCGCATACAATATGCGGATCGGTCGAGCGACTGATCGGAGTCTATTTCCGAGAAGTCACTGTCGCCGAGCGATAGTGTTGTTACCGGTTTGTTTGTAGATGGTTATCGATAAAAACGGCAAAGGCAAAAGAGGAGACAGACATTTTTGAGATTTTGATTTATTTAAAATATTATATTGCTAGCTTTTTTTAATAAACATAGTTATATAATAAAATTGCATTAAATTAACTATAATACACGTATTATGAGTATTAATACATTTTACTAGAATTACTTAATGTGAACTTCCACCATAATGTTTTATATAAAAATTTGGCAGGTTTTCTAAAAATCCAAATTTAAGGGATACATGGAAAAAATGGTAATAACAGATTAACCTGGACGCCCACAAAAAATAGTGTAATTTGTTCAGATCATATCAATACCATTATGTAGTATGTTACATTTTTGTATATATATAAATTTTATTATCTTTTATTTTATTTATTTTTTCTTTGGTGTTTTTTTGTATATTTATTTTTTTTTTCTTCTTAATGAATACTTCTTGCACTGTTTGCCTCGCTATATGAAACACTTACTCATGACCATGGGTTGACTGGAAGAAATCTCTTTCAGAGATAAGTCCACCTTTGCCATAAACCTTTCTATTATTTTATGTTTTATATCTATTTTTTGAGTGCATTAAAGTATATAATAAATAATAAATAAATATTTACACAATACACACACGGTCGTCTGTTCCTAAAGTAAGCAACTATTAATGCTTGTGTTATAGGTTACAGCCGACTGGTATATAGCTAGATATTTTTTTTCGATAAACATACTTATAAATAATACATATATAAATATATAAATAAATATTTATATTACACCCAGACTCGGGGTGGGAATCGAACCCACAACCCTCGGAGCAGAAAGCAGGGTCACTACAAACTGCGCCAACGGGCTAGTCATGATATGTCATATGTCAAATAAATAAATAAGTACCACTAACTTTCAAGTGTTGGCGAACAATAGAAGGATTAGTCGAGGGCACCAAACCAACACTAACGCCACACTGTTTTTTTTGTCTCATGTACAAGGTAATCAAGATATGGTTCACCTTAGTCATAGTAGTGAAATGAAGCTTAGATTTATCAACTTTGAAAATTAACAATGTCCATCCTTTCAGAGTCATCAACAAATCATTCAATCTAGCAGATGGCAAGCTATCATCTTATGATGCCATTAGTGTTGATTGATTGATTGATTGGTTTAATGGCTTTCAGTTGTGCCAAAGTAGCACGGTTGATTCCGCCAATGACCATTAGTGTTATGCTCCCTACTCCCGATTCGTTGACATCACCGTGTACATCATCAACTCCTCAAAATGTATGTTAACTTTAAATCGTTTATTGTAGACTGGCATTGTTTGGCACAACAACGTTGCACCAAACGTATTGTGACATAATTATAATAGTTAAACATAGGCTGTCGCGACACTTTTTAACTGACTTCCAAAAAGGGGAGGTTCTCAATCTGACTGTATTTTTTTATGTATGTTACTTCAGAACTTTTGACTGGGTGAACCGATTTTGATGATTTTTAATTTAACAGAAAGCTGATGTTTATCATGTGGTCGCGTTTAAATTTCATCGAGATCTGATAACAAAATTTTGAGTAACCTTTGATAACGCGTATATATTATGTATATAGTATTACTTGTCGATGTAATTGAAGTCAGTTTTGTTTTCGTTTGCGAGCAAATACAATTATTGTAGATAATGATGTGTTGTACAAAGTCTTACTACATTATTTATTTCTATTATCATTAGTTTTTGCAGCGTACGCAATGTAAGGAATTTTTTAGGTTATTTTTTTATCCCTTGGGTTACATTATTGGAGTTTTAGTAAGGATCCCTAATATTTTTGAAAATATAGTATAACCTATGCCGCTCAAGGATAGTGTAGCTTCTCAACGGTGAAATATTTTTTTGAATCGGTCCAATAGTTTCGGAGCCTATTCAATGCTAACAAACAAACAATCAAATCTTTACTCTTTATAATCGTTTATTTTACATGAAGATGTTTGATTTGTAGTATATAATAAATTAAGTCTATTTTTATAATAACATCTTACCTTTGTATCATTTTAAAAACCTTATTTCCCTAACCGAGTACTTGAATTTATCGATAATGGATATCGACAGTTGTTACAACCACGGCTGTAGGCAACTTGTCAGTGTAGTTGCGGTGTGTCATTATACTGTAATGACACAGAATGTATCTATGTGTGTGTGAAAAATGTAAGTGTGATTTTAATTTAGTATGTGTGAGTTTCGTAGTGACAGACGATTATTTTTGTGTGGGAATTAGATAAAGTGTGCATGTGTGTAATTTCCCCCCGCAAAAAATGACAGAAAGTTTTGTATCGGTAGCAGACGCAAAGGCTACTCCCCTCCGTGTTGCTCTATGACAATACACTCTTGTACTTCTCATTATTTATTTGTTAAATCAGTTTGATTTGTTAAAAGAATGAGTGAAAGGAAAAGAGATTATCCCAGTGAAGCTATGAAAAGAAAAAGTAAACAGAAAAGTCACAGCTTCTGAAAGTTATTTAGATTGCAATGGTAAGTAATACCTATTTATCTACTTAGGACAAAGAGCAACACGGAGGAGAGTAGCCATGTACAGGCGTTCCCCTCTGTCAAGGTATAAGGCCAAATGGCCATATGCAAACAATAAAACTAGTTGCAGCCGCACTGATTACTAAACTAAATCTAGTTGTGCGATTGAATCAACGTCCTTCAAAAAATGCCAAATTGTTCTGTTTTTTGCTGCAAAAAAAGATCTGTCACGTCAAATTTACTAAAACATGGCGTTACCTTTCATACTTAAGTATTTTTTAATCACATTATTACTTGTATACTTCTTTTAAACCTTTTTTAAACTTAAAAATTACAAATATTATCGGTCGTGTTGACTCGATTTGTTTACCAACACAGGCCGCTCGCCCTCATACAATATGCGGATCGGTCGAGCGACTGATCGGAGTCTATTTCTGAGAAGTCACTTTCGCCGAGCGATAGTGTTGTTACCGGTTTGTTTGTAGATGGTTATCGATAAAAACGGCAAAGGCAAAAGAGGTGACAGACATTTTTGAGTTTTTGATTTATTTAAAATATTATATTGCTAGCTTTTTTTAATAAACATAGTTTTATAATAAAATATCATTAAATTAAATATAATACACGTATTATGAGTATTAATTCAATTTACTAGAATTACTTAATGTGAACTTCGACGATAATGTTTTTTATAAAAATTTGGCAGGTTTTCTAAAAATCCAAATTTAAGGGATACATGGAAAAAAATTGTAATAACATATTAACCTGGACGCCCACAAAAAATAGTGTAATTTGTTCAGATCATATCAATACCAGTAACTTTCAAGTGTTGGCGAACAATAGAAGGATTAGTCGAGGGCACCAAACCAACACTAACGCCACACTGTTTTTGTCCCGTAAGTTTTTTTTTTTTTGTCTAATGTACAAGGTAATCAAGATATGGTTCACCTTAGTCATAGTAGTGAAATGAAGCTTAGATTTATCAACTTTGAAAATTAATAATGTCCATCCTTTCAGAGTCATCAATAAATCATTCAATCTAGTAGATGACAAGCTATCATCTTATGATGCCATTAGTGCTACGCTCCTTATTCCCGATTCATTGACATCACCGTGTACATCATCAACTCCTCAAAATGTATGTTAACTTTAAATAATTTATTGTAGACTGGCATTGTTTGGCACAACAACGTTGCACCAAACGTATTGTGACATAATTATAATAGTTAGACATATGCTGTCGCAACACTTTAACCGACTTCCAAAAAGGGAGGAGGTTCTCAATTCAACTGTATTTTTTTATGTATGTTACTTCAGAACTTTTAACTGGGTGGACCGATTTTGATGATTTTTAATTTAATAGAAAGCTGATGTTTATCACGTGGTCGCGTTCAAATTTCATCGAGATCTGATAACAACTTTTTGAGTAACCTTTGATAACGCGTATATATTACGTATATTGTATTACTTGTCGATGTAATTGAAGTTAGTTTTTTTTGCGAGCAAATACAATTATTATAGATAATGATGTGTTCTACAAAGTTTTACTACATTATATATTTCTATTATCATTAGTTTTTGCAGCGCACGCAATGTAAGAAATTTTTTAGGTTTATTTTTTTATCCCTTGGGTTACATTATTGGAGTTTTAGTAAGGATCCCTAATATTTTTGAAAATATAGTATAACTTAAGTCGCTCAAGGATAGTTTTGTGATAGCTACTCAACGGTGAAATAATTTTTTGAATCGGTCCAGTAGTTTCGGAGCCTATTCAATGCTAACAAACAAACAATCAAATCTTTACTCTTTATAATCGTTTATTTTACATGAAGATGTTTGTTTTGTAGTATATCATAAATAAAGCAGCGTCAGCGTCTAATAGCAGCGTCTTCGGTGCGATAAAGCCAGTACTGCGGTCACCAACCCGCCTGCCCAGCGTGGTGACTATGGGCAAAACACATGAGTTCACGTTATTTTTGGCGTGAGCTTGTGGAGGCCTATGTCCAGCAGTGGACTGTATAGGCTGTAATTATGAATAAATAAAGTCTATTTTTATAATAACATCTTCCCTTTGTATCACTTTAAAAACCTTATTTCCCTAACCGAGTACTTGAATTTATCGATAATGCATATCGACAGTTGTTACAACCACGGCTGTAAGCAACTTGTCAGTGTAGTTGCGGCGTGTCATTATACTGTAATGACACAGAATGTATCTATGTGTGTGTGAAAAATGTAAGTGTGATTTTAATTTAGTATGTGTGAGTTTCGTAGTGATAGACGATTATTTTTGTGTGGGAATTAGATAAAGTGTGCATGTGTGTAATTTCCCCCCGCAAAAAATGACAGACAATTTTGTATCGGTAACAAACGCAATGGCTACTCCCCTCCGTGTTGCTCTATGACTTAGGAGAAGGGTGAATTTGGTTTTTTAAAATAACAATGGCAATCTTCAATACCTATATCAAAATACCTATTCACGTATTGTTATAACAACCTTGTTTTGATATTCTTCATTAGTAGTAGGTAGTCAGACCCGGAATCATATTTCAAGGTCAATGTATACTATTGCTGTTTAGATATATTAATTTCTCATAGTGAACAAAGATTTGAGAGCATTTGTGACCTGAGTTATATGTTCGAAGTATTACAACCAGAGAAATTCCTACATTCTTCAAATGAAGTGATAAAAAAACGCTTCCGGAAAACTGTCGGCTAAGTACAGTAAAGACATCTCAGTCAATCTTTATGAACAATTAATTGCTGTGAAAACATATTTAAAGTCCGAAATTCAAAAAATTCATTTCATTAAGGGACTCTTGGAATAATTGCTGATTAAATTCAATAGTCTTGCATCCAGTTTTCTGGAGGTAATAACAGCATGCTATCTATTTTTGACCTTTTCAGTTACAAGAAGTTACAACAACTGAAAGAAGTTTTTCCAAACTAAAACTAATAAAAAATTACCTAAGGACTTCAATGGAACAGGAACAGCTATCAGACTTGTCACTATTGTCAATAGAGAGAGAAATAAATAATAATAAATCAATTTGCTGAAAAACGGCAAGAAAAGTGCATATTTAATTTGAATTGTTTGACTATCTCAATTTCTAGGAGGAAGTGATAATTAAAGTCAATAAATATTTATTTTAATTTAATGCAAGCATTTTTGTTTCTTTTGTGAGAAATCTTTGCCCTTCTTTTGGGCCCCCTAACTAAATTTGATACAGGGCCCTCAAAAGCACGCTACGCCACTGATTATGACTATCTATTTCTAATATTAAATGTTTGAGGGAGAAAGCTGTTGCGGGAATCCCACATGTATTGAAAAAATTGGTTACTATTGGTTGGTATACCTAGTATATCTTTAATTTTTATTCTTTTCGTAACCATTCATGCTGTGAGCCAGTGATGAAAAAGTTACCAATTTATCGGTGTGTTAACGAGGGTTCTTGAAAACAATAGACACGTCGGCACGAACTTTTTTATTTTCCTTGTATTACAATTTACAATGTTATATGTAAGTATACGTCCTATGTATGCTCGGACCGGAGTGTAGCTACTAGCCGTAGACATCTAGACGAAGAAGGAGGCAATTGTGGAACTTGAATGGTGCTTGCCGGTCAGATGCGCCGGTTACACGAGGTCCACAGGCGTGGGGAGAGGCATCCCACGCGTAGGCTGTCCGAGGGGCGCAGGCGCGGGAAGAGGTGTTAGACGCGCGTTAATACGGTGGAACTCGCGATTTTGGTGAATAAATACTGATGAAACGATTTTAGGGTATAATCTCCCGATTTACTCTATTTTAACACATAAAACTTAAATTAATATTATTTTATTATTATTTTATAATGCACTAGCAGCTCTTGGAGCTGATGCATGCATATCACTGCACTTATGTTCTCTCTATTTAGTTTTTAAATGTTCATCCGGTCTGTTTTTAAAAGTGTTTACTGATGGTGCACCAATCATTGATTCTGGCAGCTTGTTCTATTGGGTAACTACTCGATTTGGCAAAAAGTGACATCTGGGGTTGCTATGGCAAGGAGATCTTGTAAGTTTTTGAGAATGTCCACTCAATTTTGGATTTGGATTCATAATATACATGTCTTCAAAATTCTTGACATTATAATGTCCAATTAGAATTTTGTATCTTTCAATGAGATCTCCCCTCTGTCTACGTTGTTCCAATGTACTTAATTTAAGTTCAGAAAGTCGTTCTTCATATGTCTTATGTCTTAGTAAGGTCACCATTTTTGTAGCTCTACGTTGTACTTTTTCCAGCATTTCTATGTCTATCTTAAAGTATGGACTCCAGATTTGACAAGCGTATTCTAGTAGTAGACGGTTGTAAGTTTTATAAATTTTGATAAACAAGTATTTTGTAATAATGTTAAAAGCTTTTCTTATTATATATAGCATGGAATTAGTCCTTTTTGTTATACTTGTGATGTGAACGTCCCACTTTGGGTTACGTGTAATATTTACTCCAAGATCTTTTTGGTAGTTCACGGGTTTTAGGTGTACATGTCCTATTTTGTAAGACATTTTAGGGTTGCTTCTACCTATGTGTAAAACTGTACACTTTGCTGCATTTAATGACATAAGCCAGTCTTGTGTCCATTGTACAATGCGATCTAGGTCTTGCTGTATAACATTGTGACTGATGAGAGGGTTTCCCATTATTTTAGTATCATCAGCAAAAATGGACAGATATGATTTGACAACACTTTTTAGGTCAGTAATAAAAATTCCAAATAGGATTAGTCCGAGAACAGATCCCTGTGTACACCACTGTGAACATTATGAGTTTCTGACAGAGTATCTCCAACTCTAACCCTGAATTTTCTATCTGTCAAGAAGTCTGATATCCACTGGAGAAGTTGTCCTCGGATTCCAAAGTGGTCCAGTTTTGCTATCAACATTTTAATAGAACCCGCTCAAAAGCTTTCTCATAGTCTAAGTATATGGTATCTGTTGGATGGTATTTGTTCCAGTTTGATGTCCATTTATCAAGGCAAGAAAGAAGGTTGGTGACAACTGATCGCCCAGGAACAAACCCATGTTGTTCATCAATGATTATATTTTCGATTATAATAAACTTTCTTAATTCTCCTGCTATTATTTTTTCCATTGTTTTGCAAACAATACTTATAAGGCTAATTGGCCGGTAGTTGGATGCAAGGAATTTATCACCCTTTTTATATATTGGAGTAATATGCGCTTCCTTCCATTCCTGCGGTAGGGTTCCTGTTTTAAGAGATGTGTTCATTATATGTGCTAGCTGATGACTAAGTATATGGCTGCATTGTTTAAGTAGTATGGAGAGCAGTGAATCTGGCCCCATTGAGGCGGTCTGCTGAATGTTTTCAATGTTTTACAAACAATGTCTAGTGAGATTGTGACACTTTCTATGGCGTTGATAACTCGTGGAATTTGTATATTAGGTATAGCAGTTGTAAGCGACGCAATATTATCTGTGACCCATGTACAATATAATCTGTAATGTGTTACAAATATGTATCTTGGTAATATTATAAATTAGTGTAAGGTATATTGTAAGTCGTTATGGTAGTCGTTCAGTAACCGTCGCTGCGATCGGCACGTTTTAATTAAGTCATTTGTAAAAGCTTCCATCTATCCTCAATAAATATATCCTCACCTCAATTGTTTTATATTCGTCTAACATCGACCTTCTACAGCAGTGTTTGGTGGCTCTACAACAAAGGATTTCTCAAATTGTTTAGCAAATATGTTTGCTACTTTCTCTTGGTCGTTAGTTACGCTGTTACTATCGTCCTCCAGTGATGGAGGTACTGATACTGTTGAGGAGAGCTGTTGGCGTATAAAGAAGTAAAATGATTTAAGTCCTCTGTTAACAACTCCTCTTTTAAATTCCTTGCATAAGTTTCCAACTACAGTCACAATTTTATTATTAATCCTGCGGTAGTCCATGTAAGAATCAATAGAATTTTCCAGCAAATATTTTCTCCATAGACTCTTTTTATTTTCAATCATGTCTAACACATACTGACTAATCCATGGTTTATTTATGTTACGTTTAGAGTATCCGATTGTTACATGAATTTTAATAGCGTTGCGGATTATTTTCGAAAAGTTCCTCCAGGCAAGATTAACATCGAGACATTCCAATTCCATAACATTTTTTTAAAGTGTTTTGTTTATTTCATCATAACCAGCCGTGAAGAAATTCCTTCTTTGTGAAGGAATGTGGTATTTTTTGGAGAACTGAACGTCTATTTGCATTGTGGCCATCAGTACAAGGTGATCACTCTTTCCTATATTTGGATAATATTCTACTTAAACTACTAAATTATACGGGTTTTGAGGTTTGTAACACTGTTTGTACCTAAATTTAACGGTACTTAAGTGGTACTTCCTAGAGGCATTTTATATGAGCCTCTTTCCAAAGAGTATATAAGTACCTCTTTCGAGATGAGAACGAAGAAATGTAATAATAGATTTTTAGTATTTTGTCGTTCTCTTTTGGTAGAATTTAGTAGTTTATAAACTCCACAAGCAGTAGATTCGTTAAATAAAATATGGTCACACTGCTATGTAGTAGTTTACTTACGCGAGTTAGCTTATACCATAGATTAAACACTTATATACAACGTGAATTTTGACGTGAATCTAATGACACCCACAAAACAAACAATTATAAATTATTGCTTGCTTTGATCATAATGTTTATCATTTAGTCATCTTAAAGAATAAAAGGACTGGACAAATAGTTTTAGTTAGTTTGTTTGGTTTTGTTTGTTTCAATGAAAAGAACTCGAAACGATGCAGTTAAGGCTGCTGTTACTTCCTACTTAGAAAGGCGAAATTATCCAGTAAGTATTAATCGTTATTATTTGGAGTAACTTGTGTCGTCAGCTTAACTATATAAATAAAATATTTTTTTAGGATATTGATTTCTTCAATAACAATTCTTCAAGTCGTAGTGCTGAAGAAATGGCAGTGTCAACTATCATACAATGTGAAGCCAGTCGAGCTAATTCTATTTTGTTTTCATGTATAAACAATGATCCTGGACACTATGATGTTCAATACACAAGGTATGTAATATAATTCTAGGAAATAAAAATATTTTACAGTAGAGTATACTCGTACAAGCTTAAAACAAAATGTCTTTATATTTTTGATTTTACAGGCTTGTTAATTTCATAAAGGATATAAAGTCTGAGAATGTGAAAAATGAGTTACTAGGCTTACTGACTCCACTTTTGTGCCACTTGTACCTAGAAATGTTGCGTGGTGGTCATGGAGGGGCAGCTCAAATGTTTTTAAAAAGGCAGTCTGCAACCCTTCCACAAAAAGACTTATCTTATCATCAGCCTATAGATGGAAACTTGCCATCAGCTCTCTATCGTCCAAATAGTCTGGAACAGTTGTTCAACTCATTACAAAATGGAACTATCGACAATGAAACACCAGAGAAAGATTATATGAACCAATTACTAGATGATATTGGAACAGTTTATACATTACAAGAAATTGAATCTCGCCCAACTATTGCAGCCTTTAGGTATGTTTCCTTTACATTATATGTTTCCTTTTAATTATTAATTAATTGTTTCCTTTTAAGTATTTATTAAAGCATTTACTTTGGCGTTTAATAATGGTTTTAATTTTGATTGTTTTCAGGTCTTGTAAATATGATATTTATTTATCACAAGATGCTTTAAATATCCTAAAGGCATATTTAGCTAAACATGGCCATGTCTTACTAATTCAAGTTTTTCAAACTTGGTTTCATATAGACATAAATAATGAAAATAAGAAAAATACTGTAAGTTTTATATTTTGGACCAAGTTGTGTTATAATATATAATATTTTTGTTGTAACATATTTGTCTAAATTATTTTTATAGGAAGATGATGAAGAACAGATAGAAAATGAAAGAAATATACTGAAAACAAATTGTGCTGAAAAAGTAAATAATATTAATGGTAATATATTTATAATCAAAATAATATTTATTATATCCCTTCATAAAAGTAAATAGTAAATTGCATTAATAATAGAAATTAAAAAGGTCTGTTGCAATTTAACAATGAAACCAAAAATTTCAAGCATTCACTGTTTAAAATATTGTTTTAAGAAAGTTTTCACTATACGTACCGGCATGGATCTTAAGCATTGGCCTTCAACTTAAGAAGAAAAATATTCTTTAGGTCTCTTTAATGGTATAAACTGAAGCACAGGAGCAGGATAAACATGGTCGTACAATGTTTGCTCAATCACACTTGTCACTTGATTTGTTTGTTTGCCTTGCTACATATATGTTACAATTTGAGTATTAATTAGTGGCTTTATGAATAAATAATTATTTTATTCATTTTATGATGCCACTATATTCCATCCATAACCACAGAGCACACCCTCTCTTCCCGTGGGTGTCGTAAAAGGGGACTAAGGGATAACACAGTTCCACTACCACATTGGAACTTTAAAAGCCAACTGATGGCTGGATAACCATCCAACTGCTGGCTTTGAAATACACAGGCCGAGGGCAGACAGCAGCGTCTTTGGTGCGACAAAGCCAGCCCTGCGGTCACCAACCTGCCTGCCCAGCATGGTGACTATAGGCAAAACACATGAGTTCACGCCACTTTGGGTGTGAACTTGTGGAGGCCTATGTTCAGCTGTGGACTGTATTAGGCTGAAGTGTGTATGTGTGTGTGATACCACTTATGTCGAAATAGCCATCACTAGTACTTCTAGTATACTTAATTTCATTATTATTACGCTCAAAATCCCTGTCGATAACTATACCCTTAACATTGATGTACAGAGTTACAAAAAAGACTTAAAACCTTCAGTCTTTGAATCAAGTTTATCAATATTTCAAATTTTATTAATTGAATATAACGAAATGCCTATAGATATATTCTCTAAATGCAATGGCCATACAGAATATCAGTCTGTTGACAAGGACTTGAGAGAATTACAAGATGCAATCAAAGGTGTAAGAGAAACTACTGCACCTCTCAAACTGTATAAAATAGCTGCTCCAGATACACAGTAAGTATTATTTATTTCTTTATATTTGTAAACAAACAGTACAATAACACATAAATAATAAAGAGATAACACATTAACCTATTTAATGTCCACAAATATTTAGATCCACTAATAGAAATATAATTTTATTGAAAGATCAACTTTTACATAATTTCTCCTATAATCTTGTTTCTTACTTTACTTTATGAGCCAATAAGCCAATATTTTATAACCTATAAGTTCTTTCGGATAGTATAGAAGCAACACAATTTAAAAAAAAATGTTGACTTTTATATATATATTCTAGTTCTTGATTTTTTTTTTTAATTTTGTTGAAAGTACATAAAACTATTTAGGAAATAAATTTCCTAAATATATTTTCCTGTTATAGAAAATAACAAATACTGTAAAATAAAATAAATCAAACAAAATAATAATAATAATTCAAAATATTATGTGAAATAAAAAAGCGTGTGTCTTTATTTATTTTTGTCAATAGTATAAAATTACATAAATAATTTAAAAAAAAGTTTACTAGTATTTTAGTTTTACAAACGTCATATTATACAGTCGTGTGACTGATATTACGTCACTTCCGTTATATATTTTTCTTACGGTTTAAGTATCAAATTTTTTCAGTTCGGTCGCCCAGCCAAATGTCAAGCCTACCGTAAGGAACTTCGTTCCAAAAATCAGTTTGAATGTTAAGTTGGTAATAATTATACTTTCTGGTAATTATGGGCATCAATAAAATGACGTTATAGCAATATAAACTATACTCCATAAAAACATGCAGACAAAACTACAATTATCAGTGACTTAAATTATCCATATAATGATGTGTTAAATATTTTCTGATAGTTAACCTAATGCACTAGCCACTTACGTACTTATGCCACTGTGTTTGTTGTAACACAATCTTTGAATGTGATATTATGTTATAACTGATATTATTTACATAATAAATAATGACATAAATGTTATAATAGGTATTTATACATTGTTTCAGCCTAATATGTGCAAAAACTGATCAATACTGCAATGTGTTATGTGGAGGATTTGATAACTCAGAAGTAAGACTGTGGCATCTCGGACAAAACAATGTAAAGAAAAGAATTAACCGAAATATATCAGAGATTGAATTGGCTTGCTGCATTCCACTTGAACCTGAAACACAGTTGGACACAACTTTGTATGTAACTTCTTTAAAAATATAATTATGTTAATTTTATAGTTTAGGGGTTTTCCACTTATCACGTATGGCTCGAACAGAAAGGGGCTCAGAAAAACATCGCGAAATATCAAAAGGGAAGGATCTATATTGAGGTATCACATGTATTTATTTTTCGTTTCAAAGCACAATTTCTAAACAAGAAAAACAACCAATAAACACCCTGCTATCTTGATGGCTCCTCCTCTAGAAATTTGTATCACGATGCTTAAGTTTCCAAAATTTAATCATATTATATGTATTTAAATACAAAATGATGATAGCAAACCATTCACAGACCATTGATTTAGTTAATGTATTTAAATATAATATTCTGAAAATTTCTATTTACTTAACACAAAAAAATACACGTGATTTTTGGGTAATTTGGGGTTAAAAAATGTACTAAAAAAAACACATGAATAATGACCCTTTAGAAAATGTTTATTTAAAATAAATTATTATATTAACGTAATTGTTATTTCAGCCAAATAGGTACAGGAATACCATTGCGAGGTCACTCTGGTCCCATACAAGCTGTTAGTATTCTCTCGAAAGAAGAAATAGTACTTTCAGCATCACATGACAGCAGCATGAGAGCTTGGAGATTATCAGATTACTCGTGTGCCTCTATTTATAGGTATATATATTTTTCTATCATAAATTAGTATATTTGTAAAGATGTGTAGATGGATTTTCGTTATATTAGGTACTTACATATGAAATTGCTGTTTTGTCGTACTGGCCACTTTGGTCTAAATATTTCCTCATTGGTTAAGAATTCCAAATTCAAATCACTCGGTTTACAAAATGGAAAACTTGAAATATCGTGTTGTGAAATAATACATGTATAAATACAAATATTACACCCAGACTCAGGCCGGAATCGAACCCGCGTACCGCGGCACAGAAAGCAGGGTCACTACAAACTGCGCCAACGGGCTAGTCTGAATTGGAATGTTTAAGACGCACAATACTCTCCGAACCTTGCTCCTACAGATTAACATTTTTTTCGAAATTTAGATAACTTCTTACAAGGGAAAAATATCAACTCCGATGGCGCAGTTCAAACCGCCTTCAAACATTTCATTGATTCCCGTCCGAATGGTTTTTTAGTAAAGGTATCAATGAATACCTATAAAATGGCAAAAGTGCAGAAATAGCAATGGTACATACTTTGATTAATTCAATATATTATATATAAAAAAAATCGACTTTACGTTACAACCATACAAAACACCAATTTCATATGTAAGGACCTAATATTTGGTACATGCATTCACATTCTGCCTGTAACATCTCACTGTTAAGCATTGGTCTCTTTCTCCGTGTAGGAGAAGGATTGGAACTTAATACACAACGCTGATGTTCCCAACTATGAGTAACAATGGCTATTAGGTATTTATGATAACAACCGCAACCGAAGGCTTAACGTGCTCTCTGAGGCGAGGCGGGATGACGTATAATAAAACGGACTGTTTTTAATCTAAAATTCCTACTGGATACATTTTAGCTTCGTCCATTAGTCACTTGAAGTTTAAATACAAGAATGTGTTCAATGGTTCAGATGAATTCACAGTTCACCCATGCCTGGTGGTTCATACTTTGTATATTCGCTTTAAACTATTGCAGTCGACTGGTGGACATAGGCCTCCACAAATTCGCGCCAAAAATGACGTGAACTCATGTGTGTTGCCCATAGTTACCACGCTGGGCAGGAGGGTTGGTGACCGCAGGACTGGCTTTATCGCACCGAAGACTCTGCTGCCCGTTTTCGGTGGGTGTATTTCAAACCCAGCAGTTAGATGGTTATCCTGCCATCGGTCGGCTTTATAAGTTCCAAGGTGGTAGTGGAACTGTGTTATCTCTTAGTCGCCTCTTACGACACCTACGGGAAGAGAGGGGGTGGCTATATTCTTTAATGCCATAGCAACACAGCATAATAACTAACTTTGCATAATACCACTATCTAAAATAAAAAGTTCCTTGTAAGATTTTAATGCAAAAATATTCTGATAATGCTATGATATTTTTTGTTCAAACAATATAGGTGGCTATTACATAAAATCACCTTTTCTTATATATATCTTGTTTCATTTCAGAGGTCATAATTATCCCATCTGGTGTATGGATGTGTCAAAAAATGGTCTGTTTATAGTAACAGGATCTCATGACAAAACGGCAAAATTATGGTCACTGGATCGAACATTTACTGTAAGAGTATTTGTTGGACATACGTCTGATGTAACGGTAAGCTTTGATTATTATAAACATACAACTAAATCTAAATTACCTTTTAAGTCTTGTGCTGTTAATCTTGAAATTGTTGCTTTGTCAAACTACCCTACCTTAAATCTAAAATATGTGGCTGTATATTACAAACTAAACCTAACCTTAACGGGCTAACCTTTTTTTTTAATTTATAAAATACCGATATTTCGCGCCCTTGAGCCTGAAACCCTGCTTAATATACCTAGTCTCATTATCATTATCCTCGTGTTAGCGCCGTATGTCAACACAAGCAGGACGTATTATTCGAAGGCTTTTGTCTTTAAACATTGTAAAGTCTTCGTGACGATAGAGTATAAGTGACGATCCAGCGAAACCTGCTAAATGCCACCCTCAACTGAATGTTCCTATCGGCATCCTTTTCGCAGTTGTTTCTACGTAGTCGGTTTGTATGACATAAGTTCTTCGAGAAAGATGTAATGTCTAAATTATAGCGAAACCAACTCTTCGGGGGGACTCATTTGGGTCACTCAAGCCTAGCAACTTCAACGTTTTTGCTAGGAAGACGATATCATCGGCGAAAGACGTCCTTCGTCGCGTCCGAAAACAATTAAGGGGGCATTACTTACCACAACAAAGGAAAACGAGTCTTGTTCGTTAGTTTCGAATTTGGATGGTCATCATCGAAGCGTCAACCTCAAGATACTGGTACCTTTATATGTATATCGCCAGATAATATGATGTCGCTAAATAGAAGCCAGATCAGCCCAAATCTCGATAGAGTCAAATGCTTTCTCCTAGTACTTTACTTTTCAGTCTTTTTTATAATCTGCCAAAGTTTGGTGTGGTCTACATTGAAAACTAGCCGTTCCGGTGATTGAAATTCATAGAGTCTAATGGCGAGACGGTTCCTAATGACCCTCGAATAGCTTATAGAAGTGACTCAAAAGTGAGAGCGGTCTGTAATTACTCCAAAGAGATCTATCCCTCCCTGTAAAACTGCATAACTACACTCCTGTGCCATAATTTTGGCGTAATACGCCGAAGATTGACGGCATTAAAGAGGCTATACTAAGGCTTTTAGGACAGGTTGTCCTAAGCTAAAGCCGCACTTAAGGAATTCAGTGGTAATCCCGTCACGTCATCCCTCGGAGCCCTCCTGTTTTTTAGCAGTTCAATCATTCATCATCATTACAGCCTATACAGTCCACTGCTGGACATAGGCCTCCACAAGTTTACGCCAAAAATAACGTGAACTCATGTGTTTTGCCCATAGTCACCACGCTGGGCAGGCGGGTTGGAAAAAAACGCGTACGCGTACATGGAGTGTATAACTATTGGAATTTCCATGAGCAAGAAAATAGTAAGTAATTTCCTCACCGTCTGCGGGCCAACTGCCTATTTTAACGACGAATTAAACGATTCTTCTATCGCACATTAAGTCGATAATTTGTAGACAATTGACGTGCCCCACGGTTTTATTTTAGTCTAGTCTATGCATATGTTTATAATTCCTACGACTGTATCTATTTTATTATTTTTTGGTTTTTAGTACATTTATCTTAAACATTGCAATGTATGTTTAACATAAAACCGTTTAACTTAAAAAGTTTTTTTACAAGCGTTTTTTTAGCAGTTCAAGCGTCGTACTAATCGCGTCAAATTCGATATCCGGAATCTTCCGAGAAATGACGCAAAATGTCATGTCACTATATTAATTATACCTCTTATACTTTCCCGACAATAGTTCCATTTTTTCGTTAATTTACGAGGCGGTAAATTTTATCGGCCCAGGGCGCTGAATCTTAAAAATTTGCCACTGGGTATAGCTGGTTTAATTTAATGCGTCTCGCTTGTATGTTGTATTCGATGTATATGCGACCAGAAATTATTAAATGCTTCTTTGATTTGTGATTGCTTATAGCATATACCTACTCGGTAGATAGGTAGGATATATCTACTAGGTAGAGGGGGGGGGCAAGTGTCTTGCCTCTGTATTAGGCAGACAGACAGTGGAATTTTAGGCATACGGAACATTACAGTATAATCAAATAATGTATTTTGTATGTAGTGCGTGAAGTTCCACCCGAACGAGGCGTACCTGGCGACGGGCGGCGCGGACCGCAGCGTGCGGCTGTGGAGCGTGTGCGACGCGCGGCTCGTGCGCATGCTGCTGGGGCACCGCGCCGCCGTGCGCGCGCTCGCCTTCGCGCCCGCCGGCACGCACCTCGCTAGCGCCGGTGAGCGACATTCTAATTAATAGCTTTTTTTTTTTTTTTTTTTTTAATTTTAACATCCATAGGCTCTTGAGTGCCCATGCCTTTTTTTATTTAAATTTTAATTTTCAAGCGTTGAGGCGTATTATTTTCAACATTGCATTCGAATTACGATCTAAAGCTTATTTTCTCTGTTTCGATGGTGAGTCCATAACTGACCGTGAGTGTAGCGTCCTTGATTGACTCTACACACTTTTTACTTGTTAATATGAAATAAACCCGAATCACAATTAATTAAATAAATTAATTTATTGATCCTTGATAATGATCAAATGACCCGGTGTGCGAGCACGCGCGATCGCCTTGATAGATCGAAACGTACTGAATAATTATTATATTGATAACCAATTTATTTAATAAATTCGCTGATTCGCAAATGTACGACTTGGTTCGTACAGTGAGAGATATATATAATTAATAGTTAAATGAATATTGCAAGTGCGTTGCTGTGTCTAACCCCAACTCGGGGAGAGTAAAAGCTCTGGCTACTTCAGTCACCACAGGAACGAATCTAGTTGATAACGATCATACTAAGCTACGATCTTCTGTAAAATAGAGGCACATGTCCAAATAAATAAATAAAATATATATTTACAACATACACACACGGTCATCTGTTCCTAAAGTAAGCAACTCAATGCTTGTGTTATAGGTAACAGCCGATTGGTATAGCTACAGATATAAATGTATAATGAATATTATAAATAAATAAATAAATATAAAATATCAGTCACACGACTGTATAATATGACGTTTGTAAAACTAAAATATTACTAAAGTCTGTTCAGCGAGAAGAGATACCAAACGTAAACAAAGCCCATCATTTTTTCGTAGCGACGACAGAACAAACAAAATATAATCTATCTCTTTCTATCTTGTTTGTTTGCTATCTGCTGCACGTCTCTCTGCAAGGTCGAACGATATTTTAACTGGCTTTGAAAACATTCGGATCGCGGACGGCCCTTAGATTTTGTATTATTTATTTTTATTTCATTCCGTGTCCTGAAGCGCTTGGGGTGATTTTTATATTTTGATAATTATTATTTAAGAAGTATCAAATCTTATACAAATAATTGTATTTAATTAATTATATTAAATTAAGTAACTATCAAAATATACATATATTTTACATTTTAAAAATTTGTGTAAGTAAAAAAAGGTTACAAAACTCTGCATAGTTGAATGACCTCGCATTTGGTTTGTTTACGTTTGGTATCTCTTCTCGTTGAACAGACTTTAGTAAACTTTTTTTAAATTATTTACGTAATTTTATACTATCAACAAAAATAAAGATATGTTTTTTATTTCACTTAATAGTTTTAATTATTATTATTATTATTATTTTGTTTGATTTATTTTATTTTACGGTATTTGTTATTTTCTAAAATACTAAATTTCCTAAATACTTGTATGTACTTAATTAAAACCAATCAACAAAATAAAAAAAAATCAAGAACTAGAAAATATATATATAAAATTCAACATTTTTTTTTTTCGCTTTGTGTGTTTGCTTCTATATTATCCGAAGGAACTTCGTTCCTACCTGGTGTCCCATGACACCACATTTGTTTTTTATTATTATATATTTTTTTTCGATAAACATACGTATAAATAATATACGTATAATTATGTATATTACACCCAGACTCGGGGTGGGAATCGAACCCACGACCCCGGAGCAGAAAGCAGGTTCACTACAAACTGCACCAACGGGCTAGTCAAATATAATACATAATAAATATATAATAGTGTTACAAATTTCGAATTTGGAATAATTTTTATCCCGATTATAGGTTAATTGTTAAGTCACGCTGTGTGGTTACGGCAGCAAAGAATATAGCCCCCCCCCCCCTCTTCCCGTTGGTGTACCACCTCGGAACTTAATGAGCCGAACGATGGCGGGATAGCTATCAACTGCTAGCTTTGAAATACACTAGCCGAAAACGGGCAACAGCGTCAGCCCTGCGGTCACCAACCCGCCCTGCCTAGCGTGGTGACTATGGGCAAAACACATGAGTTCACACACCATTTTAGGCGCGAACTTGGAATGAAATGTTGACCCAGTGGACATACCTTATGTATAGCCACGGCCCGGAGGAGCCGTGGTTTATGTTTGACTCGTACGGATCAAAACCGCTGGGGTATTCCTTCGACACGCCTTTGTGGTCACTGGGACACTGTTGTCTTCTAGAAAGTTTTTGTTACGTTTTGTTTTTAATATTATTTAGAATGATCAAAACTAATCGTATGATGATGTCTAAGTGTTAATTATTATAGTTAAAAATATTTTTCTAACTAAAATCTTAGTTATTATTTAGTCTAATAATTTGCCAACGTTAGAGATCATCCATTAATCACGTGAGGCTCGAAGAAAGGGGGTCGGAAAAACATTACGAAATATCACAAGGAAGGAGGGAGTTACATTGAGATATCACGATTTATTTCTCGTTAAAACATCAACGTTGGCGTAAAACGTCACTAAATATCACCAAGGGGGGTCTAAAATTTTTTTAAAAACATCACGTGATTAATGGACGGTCCCTTCGAATGTTGAAATGTTTAATTTATTTTGTTCAGGCCCCTAAACTTGTGTTGTCAGAAGCGTAAGTTTCATTCAAATTCAAGGTTAACAAAATTTACAAACCCCTAATGACATTTACTAATTTTACATATTTGATTTAAATTATCAGGGGACGATAAGAAGATAAAAGTATGGGATTTGGCTGCATGTAATTGTGTTCATGAATACAGAGGACACCACGGAAAAGTCACATCCTTAGATTGGTCTGCAGTTGCAAAACCCAGCTTATGTAACAGAGTTTCAGTAGATCCAAATGACCCAAATACAGAAAATTCTACACTGTGTTCAGCTGGGATGGATGGAATTGTCAAAGTTATGTGGGACACTAATATGAAAAATAAGTAAGTATACTTTATAAAGCAGTTTCTGTAATAATATTATAAAGCAGCAAACAAGCAACGACAGCAAGAATTATGTTCTTTAGTGTGTACATGCAAATATCGGTAAACCTACTGATCTAGAATTTTGTTAGTCTGGGTAGGCTTTAAGATATCTGGGTAGTCACTTAGTCATATATATATATATATATATATATATATATATATATATATATATATATATATATATATATATTCAGATTATTATTTTCAGAAGTTCTGGTTTTGTAGGTTGATTGTAATACTGTCTGGTCTGAGTGTTTGTCCTTTTACCCTCTGTGTCAGTTCAGTTCACGTGGCCTTTTCTAAATGTATTTAACATTTTCCTAATTAGTTTCCTAATGTTTCAGGCAAGTATCGAACCAAGATATTACCACGTCTACCTACAATACTAAATGTTCACATTTAGTCGATGTGCAAGTACAACCTGATTGGATATTAGCAATAGGAAGTAAGAAATAATTTTGCAAAGAATAAAAATTAAACTTCTGAGTAATGTTTTTTATTTTAAATTAATTAACCTTTAAACCTATCACTTAAATTATTACTATTAAATAATGTAAAAATACTAAACTAATTAGTTTACTAGAATTGATATTTGAACACTTTTGTTCATAAAGTAGGTATCATAATGTATATTATCTTTTGCACTTGATATTATCACAATTATTACCTTTCAGATATATAACATATTCTACTCATATTTATATCATGATATTATAAAATTCTACATTCTTAATGCATATTTCGAATTATATCTATACAAATAAATAAAATTGGAGTGTATGTTTGTAATATTAAAATAACCGCTTTTTACTAAATGTATATGGATGTTTACACAGTACATATAAAAAAATATATTTTTTTTACAATTTTTGTCTGTCTTTCTGCCTGTTTATTCCGACTAATCTCTGAAAAGGCTGGACCGATTTTGACGAGACTTTCACTGGCTACTTTTATTTTAGAAATTTATTTATTTTATTACTCTGCGAACTGAAAAATAACTTTTTTGTTAAATTCCACGCGGACTCGTGGGCACAGCTAGTCTTTTATATATCTTATATATATAAGAGCCATTTCACAATTTTTCGCTCTGCAAGCTTAGGTAAATTTGGTCGCATCGCGGGAGTCGTACTAGCCGCGCGATATATATATATATTTTTTTTTGAATGTTCCTTAATGATGTAAGTTTACTTTGGTAGAGATAGATCCTTAAAATTTCTTTGGTTTCTAAGAAAAATATCGCTTTTAAAATTGTACTTATTTGGAAAATATTTGTAACTTTAAAATTTTACTACAGATTAACGGAGATACAAATGGAAAATTAATCTGCATTATGTATCAACAAAAACATATTCCACATATTACTATATTATTTATACAGTTTTAAGGTAGAGGTTATTGAAAAATAGAACTTCAAAGTATATATTTCGACCGTTTACCCAGAGAGGCGGCTGATGAAAAGGTTAATAATTTTGTACATACAATATAAATCAAAATTCTGATTCATTATTTTACTACAACAAAGGTTGCTCTATTATATTTCAAAAATATAAATTACATTATTGCATCCAATACTGAGATCAACGACGTCAAAATATTACAATTTTTCAGATTGTTACCGATTTTTATGAAATGGCTCTTAATACATGAAGCAAAAAATTAGTAGGTACCCATTTTTACGAAAATTGCGCGGACGGAGGAGTATGAAATTTAGCACACTTACCCCTACTATTATAAATGTGAATGTAAGTTTGTTTGTTACGCTTTCACGCCAAAACTACTAAACCGATCATCATGAAACTTTGTACCTATACATGTTCTTGAAGGTATTAGAAGCAACGTAGGATACGTTTTATTAAAAAAAAATCAATGCGAGCGAAGCCGCGGGTTAAAGCTGCTAGTTTATATAGAGGAGTGCAGAATGCTAATTTTGTTTAAAATTATGCATAAAAATACATTAAAACAATAAAAAAACATATACGCTACCATGTATATAACACACACACACACATATATTATACTCTTCTTTATTATTATAGAACTATAGTATTTGACAACAGAGCCTTAATCATGTTCAAACTTATAATTTAAATTAATTATGGTCGAATTTCGACTACTGGGCGACCACTAGTATCAATCAATAATCATACTTTGGAGGAGAAGGATCCTGAGGGTTAAGAATGGAGAATGATGAACCTAATGAAAACTTTGTTTGTGTCTAATAAAATATTTTTTTATGTATATATTACTGCAACAATGATAGCATTTAGCAATGCTTTGACACAGTTGCTGCAGGAATTGGTCACTGCCCACCATTTGGCACTTATTTATTGTTCTTGTAAGTACTTTTAATTTTGTTTGTATGTATAATTAAATGAAAAATAAATATCTCAGATGTATGAGCATTATTAATTTTTTTTTTACTTTTAACTAAGAAACGACGCGTTGGCGCAATGGTCACAGCACTGATTTGTGGCTGTTGCACTAGCGGTTGCGGGTTCAATCCCCACACATGACAAATATTTGTATTGGCCATACAGATGTTTGCCGTGGTCTGAGTGTTTGTGCAGTCGTTGTGGGTCTCTCCACCGTGCCTCAGAGAGCATGTTAAGCCGTCGGTCCCGATTGTTATCATGTACACCTGATAGCGATTGTTAATTATAGTAGGGAATCTATCTGCCAACCTGCATTGGAGCAGTGCAGTGGATTAAGCTCTGATCCTTCTCCTACACGGGGAAAGAGACCTATGCCCAGCAGTAGGATATTACAGGCTGAAGCGTAAGAAACACAAAATAAATATATGATAAAAATATTCTTTACATCTAAGACAAATATATCTGTAAGCTGGGCTTTCATAAAATCTATAAATATATATATTGGCTTGGAACATACTAAAAAAAAAGAAATAATAAGTAGATTAAGTTAAAAAAATATTTTTTATTGTAGTTTCAAAAACATCCTCAAGAGGCAAAATCAACAAGTCCATGATTGTTATTAAAAATATAATTTAAAATATTTTTACTTTTTTGTGAAAAAATGTGCAAGCGTAGGTTGTTTTCCTTTTTGCGGTGGAGATATTTTCTTCTTGGTTGATGCAGTACTTTTCTTCTCTTTAGGTGTTATTTCCTGCTTTTCTGATTTTCTTTCTTTTACAATTTCTTTAACTTTTACATCTTCTTCATTCTCAGAACAACTTTCATATACCTCTTCCTTCTTTGTTAATATGTATCCATCTTCATCAGTATATGTTTTATCTACAATTTTTCTTCTTTTTTTAGGATTTACTATACCTGAAGTAATTTTAATACTATTAACGGATGGTGTAGGAGGGATTTCATCATCAGATTCGTTTATAACCTCTTGTTTTTCTGATTTATCAGCAAAGGGATCATTTTCTTCATCACTGTCACTGTCAGAAACCTTTAGTACCCTTTTCCTTTTTTTATCAACCTTTGAGGTTTTCTTTATTTGGTTAAGAACTTTATTATTATTCTTCTTACTTTCATTTTTAACCTCTTCTTCTGGTTCTTGACTAGGAATTTCCGAATCAATTTCCATTTTTTCTTCTTTAATTTCAATACTCTTACTTTCTTTTAGGACGTTTATTTCACGTTTGTTCTCAGGTTCTTTCAAAGTTTTTTTCTGATTTGTATTTGATTTATTAAAAAATCCTACAATTCCTTTTTGAGTTTTATTATTATGACTGTTACTTTTATTATTACTTGGTTTTTTATTACTAGTTTCTTTCCTGGGAGAAACAGATTCTGTTTTTATATTTGTTTTTAGTTTATCATTAACTTCTCCATTAGTGTACTCTTCTAGTAGTTTATTTTTTACTTCAGTTGTTATATTCTTTGATTCAGACTTTATTTTCTTTTGTGGAATAACTGAGTCTTTACTTTCGATTGTTGTTGCTTGTTGACTATTGCTCTTTAAGCTTCCAATTTCATCAAATGTGTGTTTATTACACTCAATATTTTTAATCGAACCTGCACATAGGTGATAGTCATCAAATTTATTTAATAAAAGATAAGCAGCATGATCTGTCTTTGGAGAACCTATGCTTACACTGTATACATGTTCATAAAGTATTGTTTTAAACGTTGTTTTAAGATTTTTTAATTCTTCTCCAGTACACACAGTTGTTCGCGCCTTGTTCTCATCTGTGATACCCGATATTATATAATTAACGTTTAGCTTTACATCTGGACATTGCTCAGCAATTTGCTTCACTATTACGTGCAACAATTTTTTACCAGTATTAATATGAATACAAAGATCTTTACTCAATGATACGTATGTCACTATTTTTTCTTCATCTAATAGCATCTCTTTTACCGTATTTAAACTAGTTTTAAACGATTCCTCCGATTCCATATTGTATTTTTTTTTTAATATTATTTGAAATATACAACCTTAAAACTTATTTTATTCTTGATTTTCACCTTTTATAACATTATATTAAAGCTAAGATTTAGAGAAAGCAAAGATACAATAATTATTAGCGCTCTTTTTTACAAAACACAACATAGACAAAGGTCAAAATAAACTGTCACCGTGTGTTCACACAGATAATAAAAACTATGTATTGTAATTTCTATACGAATACGTCACCTACCCCACCCCAGCCTGCAAAATAATGATATTTGTAATAAAAAAAATACTAATTGATAGATTTTGAATTGCTCAATTCAACTACGTTGTCCTTTTAAATTGCTCACCTCAAATTATATAATTAAAAATCAAAATTTAAAAAAAAATTCAAATATTTTCAAACTCCTATATCTTTTGATGTATACAATATTTTAAATTGCTCAAAGTGTTAAAAAACTGCTCAAGTTGCATTTATAATTGCTCAAGTATAGTTTAGAACAGATCCACTTCCCTAAATTTTTAAATAAATATAAATAGTTTGAACAAATAAAATATTGATACTTGTAAAAAAAAAAAATACTAATCGATACATTTTCAATAGCTCAATTCGACTACGTTGTCCTTTTAAATCGCTCACCTCAAATTATTTAATTATAAATTAAAAAAGTCGTTGAAAAATATTCTTTTATCAATATTTTCAAACTCCTATATCTTTTGATGTATACAATATTTTAAATTGCTCAACGTGTTAAAACCCTGCTCAAGTTGCATTTATAATTGCTCAAGTACAGATTTGAACAGCTCCACTTTCCTTAATTTTTAAATAAATATATAAAGTTGGAACAAATTTAACGTTTATAGCGATAAAGTGAGCGCTGCAGATGCGCATAGACAATGATGCGAAGCCAAAAAAATTGCGGATATTCGTAATAAAAAGATGCTAATCGTTCGATTTTCAATAGCTCAATTCAACTACGTTGTCCTTTTAAATTGCTCACTTCAAATTATTTAATTAAAAATCAAAAAAGTCGTTGAAAAATATTCTTTTATCAATATTTTCAAACTCCTATATCTTTTGATGTATACAATATTTTAAATTGCTCAATGTGTTAAAGAACTGCTCAAGTTGCATTTATAATTGCTCAAGTACCGTTTGGAACAGCTCCACTTTCCTTAATTTTTAAATAAATATAAATAGTTTGAACAAATTTAACGTTTATATCATAAGACATGTGTACGCTGTGCGTGCGCATAGACAATGATGCGAAGCCAAAAAATTGCGGATATCTGTAATAAAAAAGATACTAATCGATAGATTTTCAATAGCTCAATTCAGCTACGTTGTCCTTTTAAATTGCTCACCTCAAATTATTTAATTAAAAATCAAAAAAGTCGTTGAAAAATATTCTTTTATCAATATTTTCAAACTCCTATATCTTTTGATGTATACAATACTTTAAATTGCTCAACGTGTTAAAGAACTGCTCAAGTTGCATGATTGTTGATTTTTAATTATATAATTTGAGGTGAGCAATTTAAAAGGACAACGTAGTTGAATTGAGCAATTCAAAATCTATCAATTAGTTTTTTTTTCATTACAAATATCATTATTTTGCAGGCTGGGGTTGGGTAGGTGCTCTCTTCTCCGTATTTTATTATTATAGGTACTCTTTGATCTAAACCACAGAGTATAGATAGTAATACTTACAGAAAATCTAAACGAATCTGTGGTATGAAGTATGAACAAAGAGTATATATAAGTATATGGTATGAACTTATGAAGTAAAAAGATTGTAAATTAATACAGAAATATTTTTAGATGAAAATAAAATGTTTATCAATTGAATAAATGTTTAAAACGGTTTATTGTTGTTTGTTTTGCGAAAAGAAGTGTTTTTGTGTATAAAATTTCACTTCAAAGCGTCGTTGTATGGTGTTAAACACTTACAAAGTTACAGGTGAGTTATTCACTTCAAACGGGCGAGTCTATTTTTGTTTCATTACATCATTTAATCTTTAAAAGTGATCTCCGTTATTTTATTTACAGTATAATTTTCAAACAGTCGTTTTCTTATCGTCTGAAACGAAAGAAGTGTTAATTGTGTTATTACGAATTAGAGGTGACAATGCCAGGGTAAGATTAATATGGGAGTGGTCGAAGATCATGGATCTTATGCTTCCTACACATGTTAACGTAAAGATCACGTTGCCACATCAACTAAAACTAGTATTAATTTTGACGATTCATTGAAAACATTAATAATCTAAAGGTTTATTAACTTGTTAACCTCACCCTATTATCATGATACTTCTGTGACTACATCATATAAAAATATAAATATGTGTTATCATAAGGTTCTTTAAAACAATAAAATTTACATAACTTGACAATTTATTTGTGTCAAGTATTTTTAACTTCATATGCATTGCAAATACTAATAATTTTACACTAGATTCTATAAATGTAAAAATTGCTGGTTATAAGCCACTCTGCTGATGACCTAATGTGATAATTTTTCCTTATGAATTCTTATAACTATTTGTTAATATTTTTTCCTCATTTCAATTATAGTCTTATTTTATCGTTTTATAGGAAATTGTTATAATAATTCATAATAGTAACTATTTTGGAATAAAATTCCTTTTCTTTTTCAGAATTGAAAAAATGTCCTTAGATAATATGTTTTGTACCCGCTGTGGGGATGGGTTTGAACCAAATGAAAAAATTGTCAACTCCAATGGTGAACTTTGGCACACAGGTTGCTTTGTGTAAGTGCTTATAGAAGAATATGTTACACAGTTATATATTTCTATCTAGCTGTGCCCGCAACTTTGTCCACATGGAATTTAACTAATTTAAAATAGTCATAGTTCAATCCACAGTTATTAAAAAAAAAATAAATAAATAAAGTAGTCTTACACCTTATTACATCAGCTATCTGCTAGTGACAGATAGACAAACAGACACAAAAATAATAAAAAATGTTATTTTGGTATATGTACTGTTTATACATACATATGAATTTAGTAAAAAGTGGTATATGACACACATTTGTGTGTCATATATCTAGAAGATAAATGATTTATTTCTTAATAATATTTTAAAAGAAATATCTGTAATAAAAATATGTAGACACTACCTTATTATGTTATTAACTTATTATAACTGCCTGGTTTGACATGTTACAATTACGTGTACTGGATTTGTAATTTTGTATAATCTCAGTAAAGGAAAATCCTTCAAAGAATTTTTGGTTAAATCAGTTCGAAACACTGAAAATTACATTTTTCTAGTGTAGAGATAAACCTAATTTGTTTTTGTTACACTAACAATTTATTATTTTTTAATATAATTAAAAAATATAAAAATTAAGTAAATTTGTTGCAGATGTGCGCAATGTTTCCGAGTATTTCCAGAAGGAGTTTTTTACGAATTTGAAGGCAGGAAATATTGCGAACGAGATTTCCAAGTGCTGTTTGCTCCTTGCTGTGGCAAATGTCGTAAGTTTTTAAATTAATTTATTAATACAAACACAAATTTATATTCAATGATTGACAAATAATCTAATATTTGTATATTAACTTTGCTCTCCATTTCTTGTTATTCTAATTCTAGAAATTTGTATAAATATGCACAATGCAAATGCCAACTTAATTTTTTTTCAGGTGAATTTGTGATTGGCCGTGTTATCAAGGCTATGAATTCAAATTGGCATCCAGCTTGTTTCCGATGTGAAGAGTGCAATATTGAGCTAGCAGATGCTGGCTTCATTAAGCATGCTGGTCGAGCACTTTGCCACGCTTGTAATGCCCGGATAAAGGCAGATGGCTTGCAAAATTACATATGCCATAAATGCCAGTTAGTATATTATATAATATTATCATAGTACTGTGTGCTGTAACCGTAAAAACCAATGAATAATCCTCTTTTAGGAAAATTTAAAATTAAATTTGAAAACATTTTTAACTTTTGAGTCTTTTGTACTTGGCTGGTACTGGCTTTTATAATTTTAAAAGGCCTCTTTTCCTCAAAATGTGTGGACTACATACACGTGTTCTATGATGGATCCTATACAGAGGCGGTTCGCGTCATTTTTTGATGGGATTTCACAAAATAAATAAGCGAAAAACTAGAGCTTACCATTATTTATTTTATTTGTATAGAAAATCCATTCCACCCATTCAGACTCACCGCCACTACAGGCGCCTGCTCCAACCACCAGATACGAAAAACGAAATCATTTATTGCTTTCTTCACATCAACACAACCAAGACGTTTTAAAATATTGTTCAGATTTAAAAACACGCGTAAAAGATTAGTTTTCGTACTACATTTTTGAGTTAGTAAGTACAATTTAGAGAGTCTTTTTACGCTGTACATGAAAGACACTGTATTGTTCCATTTTTAACACAAAACGTCGCGAACAAACTATTTATTAATACTTATTTAAGAAAAGAAAAACTGCTAAATAACTGTCGAAGTCCACACCTTTGTTTGTATACATAAGAACGGCAACAGCGCTTAGGCAAATTATTCCCGCGGCGCACGGCACGCCTCCACACGCCGCACGCCACACGCCCCACGCCCCACGCCCCACGCCCCACGCCCCACGCCCCACGCCCCACGCCCCACGCCCCACGCCCCACGCCCCACGCCCGATCCTGCGGTATAGCTACGTCGCGCGTGAGCGGTGTTCCAGATTAGGCTAATTTCTCATACGCAATCTTTTATTTAACGCGTCGGCCTGTCTCTTTCGCACTCATTGAATGCAGTGCTAGGAATTGTACTAAACTTCGTTTCATAGGAACACAATAACTGGCGTTCCACTCGTTACAACGTAATGCCAAATGTTCGTAATATAATTCGTACTTTTGTATACGCATAGTAAAATGAAAAGAATGTAATGTAAGGATAGTATATAATATAAATAAATATAGATTTAAGATTACCTTTATAATTTTCGTGGAAGTGCAATGTACCAGCGCTCTTTAGGCCGCCTCTGACCCCATCGCTTCCATTTACGTCTCTCATTGTGGAATAATTAAGAAATTCGGTTTGCTTGCTAAGTTTGATATTTATATAGCTGAATATATATTTATAGAAATATCGAATTTGCTTTGTAAATTAAAAAGTTTTATAGTATATTACAGATAAGAAGAGTAATAAAAAAATAAATTAATAAAAATAAATATGTTTATTAATCGGACGACAAAGGGTCCATAATTGTTAGTAAAAATAAAAGATAAAATAATGACTAGTGTTAGTACTTAATAACTAACAATGACCTCGTAAAGTCACACATATGCTCGAATAATAAATAACTCGAGATCGTATCTCTAAAGGAAATTACATATAATTTAGATTTTGTAATATATAAAATATTTTCAGTGGTGTAATAGACGGTGAGCCACTACGTTATCGCGGGGAAGTATGGCACGGCTACCATTTCTCTTGTGCCACTTGTGGAGTGGAGCTTGACCATACTGCTCGTGAGGTTAAGAACAGACCAGGATACGCAGCTAATGATGTTGTAAGCATATTATATTGTAACTTTTTAGTAGACGTGTCAAATATTTTGCTAGAGGTAGAACATAGCTCGACTGGGGAAGGACCTGTGTTACAGAATATTTTTATAAATCATTTCAAAATATTTAACTCTCACTCAGTTCATACAAATTAAGAAAGAAAATCATAAAGTTAAGGTTAAACCAAAATCCACAGTTACCCATATTAAAAGTTTTTGTAATCTAATTCATTTGCACAAATAAGTCGTGTCCTAAGTATAGGAAGGTTAACTAAATGTTATATTTATATGTTTAAGAATAATCTCTTCTGCCTGCGTTGTCACGATAAAATGGGAATTCCGATATGTGGAGCTTGTCGTCGCCCCATCGAAGAGAGAATTGTTACAGCATTGGGAAAACATTGGCATGTTGAGGTAAATACTGACAATACTATATATACTAATGTAGCAAAACTAAGCAATTTGTTGTTTATTTAAATAATTTAATTTTAGTTTGCTTGCTATTTAATTTATATTTTAGAAAGTAAATTATAAGCTATAAAATATTGCATTATAAGTAATAAGAATGAAATTGCAACAGTAATTCAAAAATTAATTTTGGACGAAATTGTTAATATTTTATAGCATTTCGTGTGTGCCAAATGTGAGAAGCCATTCCATGGTCATCGCCACTACGAGAAGAAGGGGTTGGCATACTGTGAACAGCATTATCATCAGTTGTTTGGCAATCTTTGTTACGTTTGCAACCAAGTCATCGCTGGTGATGGTATGTTATATGCGATTTATACAAATTTTTAAAATAAATTTTTTCATTTATTCGTCAATAATCCTACAACTATTTAGTATATGAATAAAAATAGTATTATTCATTCTAAAAATATACAAAATTTCTATACAAATACAAACTTTGTACAACTGTCTTGTGTTAATCGTGAAAAAATTAACACAAGACATTTAATAAATCATGAAAGATTTGATATGCCGCTGTTGTTACCGATAGGCTTAAAAGATTTGATACTTCCTAAACACCGACTGAGGAAGTGTTTAAACCTTACAGAATAACACAGTTTAATAACACTGCTCTCGAGTAGAGTTACGTTCCTGTGGTGAGTAAGGTGGCCAGAGCTCCTAGGGAGGATCCGGGGTAAGGACGGGAACGCGCTTTCGATAGTTCTAGTGTTGCAAGCGTCTATAATCACTTAACTTATCACGTGGGCCGTAGCTAGTCGTAGTAGTATAATATAATAATAATAATAATAAAGACGTTTATTCACCCAGCATAAAAAAAAACCAAAAGATTTCTTAGTCTAATTTACAGATTTTATAAAAAAAAAGTAGTAATAGTGGTATAAAAATGAAATAAAAAAAGCGGAGACATTCGTGTGCAGTGTTCACGGCGCTGAACAAGGCTTGGTGCGTGCACCACTTCGCGTGCGCGGTGTGCGACACGGCGCTGAGCACACGCAGCAAGTTCTACGAGTACGACGAGCGGCCCGCCTGCCGCCGCTGCTACGAGCGCCTGCCCGCCGAGCTGCGCCGCCGCCTGCGCCGCGCGCACTACTACACGCTGCGCCGCTGAGCGCGCACACATCTACACACACATCTACTCACACACAACACATGCTCGCCGAGCTGCGCCGCCGCCTGCGCCGCGCGCACTACTACACGCTGCGCCGCTGAGCGCGCACACATCTACACACACATCTACTCACACACAACACATGCTCGCCGAGCTGCGCCGCCGCCTGCGCCGCGCGCACTACTACACGCTGCGCCGCTGAGCGCGCACACATCTACACACACATCTACTCACACACAACACATGCTCGCCGAGCTGCGCCGCCGCCTGCGCCGCGCGCACTACTACACGCTGCGCCGCTGAGTGCGCACATAAAGATCCTCATGCACACACAGATATGTACGATCATACAGATACACTACGTTAACCTCCGACTGACTGCTGAAGCGTCCGTAACGAGCTACGCCCAGTCTACTGAACTAAGCTAACGATAAGAGTATATCACTGCCTTATAGCTGGCTCGACCGGTATTGCCTAGGGGTCTCCACATTGGGAACCCTGTTACAGAATAAAAGAATAGCTTGTTTGTCTACATTAACTCTGATCATCAATCAGGTAGATGTTTTCTTAAAAATAGTCTAGTTTTGGTAACTAATTTAATGGTGCAAATATCATAATTGTCTATTATTTGTGACTGTTTTATTCACCACCTTGAATATGCATTATAATGTGAATTGTTGCCTTAAATCAGCTTCATACTAGCTACTCATAGTAATTTAGAACCAAATGCTACAACTCGGAAGAAAGTAAAGTAGATTGTTATTTCAAAACTTACATTTCATTTAAACCATCAATTAGTATTAATGGAAATATTATTCTACTGAGTCTTTTCTCTACATAGTTTCTATTAAAAACGAAACAAGAAGTGTTGTTATAGCCGTTACAGCCACTGCTCATACTCTAAATTCTTTCTCTTTAGAAAAAAACATTACCAAACTATTTTTAATTACTAATTACATCAATATAACAGATGCAAATAAAAATACTGGTAGTTTACAAGCAGACAAACATTGTGTATTTGTGAATTGCAACTTTTTTAAAAAACCTTATTTTGGTTGCCAGCTAAATATTATACTAGCTGTGCCTGCGACTTCGTCTGCGTTTTGGGTATTTACATGTTCTATGTGATTCTTTAAATTAGCATAACATTTTTATTTATGAACCGATGGACATGAAACAAACACTATATATATTAAGTGAAGCTTACCACAATATAGTAGGGAAAACCACATCTAAATCGGATAAGCCATTTCTGAGATTGATGTGCACAAACGCACAGACAAACAAACAGAAATTCTAACAATCATTGTTTTCGGTGCTATTTGTGTTGATAAATGTTACAATAATATTTTTTCTCATATATCTTCCATTTACAGACGGAGATCTGATACATTTTTATAATATGTATTGATTATATTTGAAAGCAAAAATATATAAAGTATGTTCCGTAATAGGCTATTTGACTGGTTTTCAAAATCCATTTTATCTTATTAAGTAGATATTAAAAAACCCAGTAATTGCTTTTTTTTTTAATTCTTGTACATATTTGCTGAAAAATATCAAACGAAAAGTACAACATTTAAATATCTCGCCAAAGCGCTATTTTGACAATATGGCGCTGCAACGGGATCGGTGACGTCACTTGCCTGTAGTCTGATCTGTGGCACCTGTCATTTACATACATTTGTTTCAAACAAAAAAAGAAAGTGTTATTATAACAGTGATTTATGTAATAAAATAAGTTACAAATGGTGTGCAGTTCCAAAATGTACGAATACGTCGACAAATACTCCATAAAAACTATTCGTAAGTGAACCTTATCAAACTGAAGAACTCTACTGAATTAATAAAAATAACAAGTACAATGTTGCAATATCTGTATAGTAAAATAGATTATCACTCATCATCATCATCACTTCAGCCTAGTACAGTCCACTGCTGGGCAAAGGAAACATGTGTTTTGCAAATAGTCACCACGCTGGGCAGTCGGGTTGGTGAAGCAGGGCTGGCTTTGTCGCACCGAAGACGCTGCTGCCCGTCTTCGGCCTGTGTATTTCAAAGCCAGCAGTTGGATGGTTTTCCCGCTATCGGTCGACTTTTTAAGTTTCAAGGTGGTAACGTAACCCCACAGAAAAGTAAAATAAAATTATATATTTTATTATTTATTTATTTTTCAAAAGGGATCATTTATTTACATTAATTTGTTTTTAATTATAATACAATAACAAAGAACTGACGTTTAAAAAATAATTAAGAGTTAAATTAACTAATTAATTTTAATCTCATTTGATAGACTTATTACTACTTTAGTTGTATGCAATGTGACTGTTAATTATCATGTTAAATCAATGTATAATGTTTTCGTATTTACTAATTATTTTAAAAAAATTGTCCGTTATATCAATTATTTGACAAAAATCCTCTTATATTAACAAAACTAGGCATATAAATAATATTTAAAAATGTATAATATAACTAAAATCTGATATTTTTTGAATGTGTTATATTATAATCCTACAAAAATCAAGAATGTAAACCTAGTTTTAATTTTCTGGTATGACCAAATGAAACGTTTCAAAGTGTTTTATGATAAAGTGCCTTAAAATGGTCTATTTACACAAAAATGTATTTTGCCAGTTGCCATATAAAAATAATATAAGTGCCTCCTTAGGATAAGAAAAAGATTTTATGGATGGAGATAATTATGTTTAATTTTTTATTAATTTTAATTAACAATTCCTATTTAATAAGTGGTGCTTCAATAAATAATTAAATAATACGTAATGTTTTATTTATGTCGTGATGTTATTACAATATTTGTACGCATGAAGTAATGGGCATAACCATCTGGACAGAGGAAAAATGCAAGATCATGCATGAGTAGTATGCAAATACTTAACTATTGTAATCGTCCTTGTAACTACATTAGCTACCCGCGACTTCGTCAGAGTAAATTCTTTGTTATCACAATTCAGAATTTGTCCCTAATTCTATTCTAAAAACAAAAGTATCCCGCTGAAAATTTCAAATAAATAATTGTATTTGCTCGCAAACGAAAAAAAAACGACTTCCATTACAGCGACAAGTAGTAATAGAACGTAGGTCGACAAAAAAATAGTCAAGTAAATACGCGTTATCAAAGATTACTCAAAAAATAGCCATCAGATCTCGATAAAATTTAAATGTGACCACATGATAAACATCGGCTTTCGATTAAATTAAAAATCATCAAAATCGTTACACCCAGTGAAAAGTTATGCGGATTTCGAGAGTTTCCCTCGATTTCTCTAGGATCCCATCATCAGATCCTGGTTTCCTTATCATGGTACCAAACTATCCCTAGTTTCTCCTTTCCAACAAAAAAAAAGAATTATCAAATCTTTTTTTTTTTTTGAAGTCGGTTAAAAATTTGGAAATCATCGTTTTTTATTTGGAATTTTCACCAAGGTAGATTCGATTAGAACGCCTGACTGATTGGCTTATTTCAACTGGTAATTTATTAACGGCGTTCTAATTTATTACGATACTAGCGACCCGCCCCGGCTTCGCATGGGTGCAATGCTGATACTTAATATACTATAGAATTTCTTTATTTATAGTGTGAAGCTAGCTTATAGCATGTTTATTATTAACGTAATAACAACAACATTCAAATATGCGTCGTTAGATTACACGTTGTTACAGAATGCGTTGAAGAAAAAAAAGGTTCACTGCTCTTTCCCCGTAGGTGATAGCGTGATAATTTGTAGCCTATATGTTGACCCGACTTTATAATAATATTCGTACCAAATTTGAAGTAAATCTATGCTGTACTTTTTGAGTTTATCCCAGACAGACAAACAGACAAAAATTCTAAAAACCATATTTTTGGTTTCGGTATCGACTGTAGATCACACCCCAAGTATTCTTTTAAAAAAATATTCAATGTACAGTTTTGACTTTCCTCCCATTTTATTATATGTATAGATGATATTGCCCCTTGACTAATCCTAAAATAATTACACTAACACTAATACTAAAATAATTGTTTTCCTCACCTCTGGATATTATTGCCCAAAAAATATCGTTTTTAGTTTTATCGTTGCATTGTTCGTCTTCAATACTAATTTCGATTACTTTTTCTAAATGAACTATGAAGTACAAATCCCGTACCTACGGTAATTGCTTCACAAGGTGCAATTGAAATGTCGTGATTCGAGCGCTCGCAATCTAGACCACCTATTTTCAAGTATAAAAACACGATGTTATAATTGATATACGCACATGTACAACACTTTTTATACAGTAAATTAAAGCTTAGTTCATACTCTTCAAAATAATATAAGCGTTTTTGTTCTATGTGTAGAAACTTGTTAGTTATGAGCAAAAAATTACGTCTCAATAGCGCGCGCTTATCGAATCATATTACGCGTGAGATACAAGGTCAGCGCCGTGCGGGCGGTGCGGTAGAATGTGCTGGGGTTGAATTCGCGCTCGGGGGTGACCGGTCTACCAGACATTAATAGTCGTTATGTGAAAAGTACTTGTTGGATGACTAATACCTAAGTAGTTTCCGTATTAACAACTTCTTACAAAACATGTATTTACTTTATATTCGGGTTGCGCAAATTTGACCATATATCTCAATATCGTCAACAGTTGGGTTGGCTAACAATTAGACGGCGACGAAATGTGTATGCTCTTTTTTATTGTTCAATATCCTTTATCACCCTCACACACCCCTTATCTTAATTTTTTAGAACATGTCACTGAATGTAACTTGCGTAGTCGTGATGTGTCAATTTACGATAGAGAATGTTTATACGAATATTTGTTTCTGGTGTTATCAATTAAAACGATCGTTATCTCGGTAGGTAGGTATCTAATTAACTAACCAACAGGAAAAAATATTTTCATAACAATACTGTAGGTTTTTACATTTAGTAGTAAAACAAAGTCTGTTTAACGAATCTTTATTTCATGAACATAAAATTACAACTCACATAACACTATTTTACACTTATTAATACAATAAGTTAACGAGGTATTACCTAATTTTATCTCGTTTATAAACATTAATGGGTGTAGGTCTCCAAAGAATATGCATCGATATATGACGCTTTGCGCATTCGAATGTTTGAAACAATTTTACAAATTAATACTACTGAGTGAAAACAAAAGTTTTCACTGAAGAAAGATTAGTTATTTAATTATCTTTCTTCATTCTTGTGTTGGTCATACGGTAAATAATGGAATCTCTGCCAGGATCCATGTCCATAATAGCGTAGACAATAGCCACTAGTGTGAATGTGAACACAACTCCAAACCACAAGATAATGTTGAAAATTGCAGCATAATCAGCGGTGTAGTTATCATGTTCCTGAAAAAAATATATCAATTCATACTTCCACTGTTAATACTATTAAATAAACAGTATACTAATTTACTAATAACTAAGTGTGACAGGAGAAGTTATGTTTATAAAATCAAAATGTCTACAATATGAATGAATACAACTTGAATCTAATATCTGTCAACAACTACATTTCGTAGCTAGCTGGCTACTGTGAAAAAGCTACAAATTGATTAATGTAGGTTTTTAACTAACTGTTGACGAATTGCGTAAAATATTACTTCTCTCCACAGCCTATAAGAGAAAAAGATTGTAAGATAATTAAGTATTGCCCACATATAAGATTATGCTTGATAATATTAAAAGTAAATTTGCTTTAATATAGTAAACCAAATTAATAAAACATATTGGTGACTTATTCTTTGATTTTGCTGGTATATTTTTAAACGAAAAATTATTAATACGAATGTCAAAATAGACAGATGAACAATTAAATCAAAAAACGAACGTTGTCGTTGTTATGTCTAATTATTATTTTTCTATTCTGAAGAATGTTATAGATTTTTTTTTATATAAAATAATGGCAAATTAACATTTTTTTTTGTGTTGTTATTAACATTTATAACACATTACTAGCCAGGGGTTGTAGGTTTGATTTCCGCCTCATGTTTTGGCGTAATATATGTATTAATTTATATTCATAACATGTATATTTATCAGTCAGCTGTTACCTTCAATACAACTAATAAGTTTCCTATCTTAGGCATGGACAAACATGTGTGTATGTATGTATGTAGGACGTCGTCCATTAATCACGTGAGGGTTAAAAGGGAGGGAGAGGTTAAAAAAACCCAAGAAAAATCACAAGGAGGCCGGGCTGTGAAATGAAATATTTCGTCTATTTGTTTTTTGTTGAACGTGCCAATCCTAAACAAATGAAACAACCAACAAACACACTGCAACCTCGGGACACCGAGGTTGCTCCAGGAAGTCGTCGGCAACGTGAAGGGTCTGCTAGGCTTCCTCAAGGAGCTAGGCTGGCACGAAGAGTGCCCCTCAGCCAATCACGCAAAATAGGCGCACCATGACGTCGAGTTGCGGAAAAAAACATAACAACACCACATTGCAACCTTGATGTATGTATGAAATTTGTATCACAATGCTAATTTTTACAAAATATATCAGATTATACTTTTATTTAACAATATTATTCGAAATTTTCAATATACTTTGCTCATTAAAATACAAATTAATTTTTGGTTAAGAGGGGGGGGGGGGGGTAGTGTAGTTGCTAATAACAACATCACGTGATTAATAGTTGACTCCTAAGAAATATTTATTTAATATAATCTTTTTTTAATTACCGGAGCCTCTGCTCTGAACTCAGGTGCGGCTCTCACGGCTCTGCGGGTGTGAGCAACGTCAGTTGTAACAGCAGTCACAAGTACTGAACCATCATATGCCTTTACAAATGCATCACTTAACTCTTGCAAAGCATTACCTGTAGACAGTGAAATTTACATTACAATTATTACAAAAAGAACAAAGTTTATAAGAAAGAAAAAATGAATCATTTCTTAGCATATTTGTAAAATTTTGTATATACTCTCAACCCTTTTATTGGGGGAATTTTGCGAAAGCAAATTATTGTTATATTTATTTAGAAATAATTAATTACTACCAATAATACATTTTATCCTTGTTGGTTTGCTTATATAGTCAACACTGGTGTTGCAATAAAAATCAATATTGATACCAAATCACAAATTTATATGCTCCGTAGTTACTAATATTTAAAAGATATTGTAGTGTTTCACCAGCCTTAGTTAGGGTTAAAAAATAATAATGCACCCTCCTACCTAAATTTTTATTTAACTACTATAATTTTTACAAACATTATTTATTTCAGAATCGATTTATTTACTTTTACTTATTTAACTTTAATATTTCAGCCTGAAAAATCACTAATAACAATTAACAATAAGAAAAAAGTAAATGAATAATGATTTATTAACATTATTAACTTACCCAATAGCTTTTTAGCTTCTTTAGTTTGCAGAGAATTAGGGCCGTGGTAATCAGACAAGGCATGCAGAGAACGGAATCTTAAATTGTAGAAATCTACAACGTTATCTGCAGATATTACTCCAGATCTAATCTAAAATGAGATTGCAAGAAATTGCCTTACAAAAATATATATGAAACTGTTTATTTTTTCTTAATCCTATCTAGTTATTGATTAGTTTCCTTAAAAAATCTAAATTTTTTAATGTATTATAAAAAAAATTAAAATATATACCTTAGCAGTCAAGGCTTTCAAAACTGCGAGTTCATAAAGGAATTGGTAATCTTCCTCAACTCCATCATATTTCAAGTGTTGCAATGTTTGTTTAGATACTTTTGGAGGTACAATTTCTCCGAATGCATTAGAAGCTGATAACAACTACAAACAACAAATGAACTTTAAAACAAAGAATTTTTTTCTTTTAAAGTTATTGCAAAACTGGAATTTATTTCACTTACATCATCTGGCTCAGACAGTCTGATGTTAATGAGTTTGTTGCCACCATTTGTAAATCTCTGGTTGATCCTGTGTTTGATAGCATCATAAGTGTCTGGTTCATACTCATCCACAACAAGGGGGAAGTTTTTAGCCTTTAATCCAGCCTTAAAACGATTCAAAAAGATTATTAGTATTATATATAGTAGAGTATTATGTTGAGGTAGTAAATCACGAACTACATGTAAAAAAGAATTCAGTTATCTCACATTTTCACCCAGTGAAGATACACCATCAATGTAAACCTCAACAACTGCTTCAGGAGTGTTGAAAGGATCAGTTATTGATAATCCATTCCATTCTGAGTTCTGAAAGATTGAATATTTAATTCGCATTACTTCTACTGAACTAGTGGAAGTAGATAATAACGAAAATCGATATAAAAGACAATCTCCTATTCAAGTTGTAATCATATTTTGTATAAATATGTATACCTCTTCTACGGATAGTCCCAGAGAAGCAGAGAATATTTCCTTCAGAAGGCTTTCAAGTGTTTTGCTTGATCCTGCGAATTTCAAGGATTGCGGAGTGTGCAGAACACTGAATTCACCTCCAGCATTTGAACCTAGAGTAAAATTTCAACATTTGTAAAAGAAGCGCAAGTAAATATACGGGATATTATAAAATTACTCACCAATTATTGATATTACAAGGGTAAGCCAGAAGAGAGCCATCGTAACACCCATTTTGTAAGAAAACTAGTGGCTGACTGTCATATGATTAAAGTCTTGCCATTGGAAAAATTGGGAAACACGAATATTGACAAGATATTTCTCGTCTATTGTCATAGACAAGTACAATAACAATTTTCTTAGGTCTAATTCGCATCTATGTAGCTCGTACGCATCAGTGTATTAACACTAAGCATTTCACAGTATTTTGTATTGCATAAAGAAAATTATATAAAGACAAAAAAAAGGCGACTAAGGGATAACACAGGTCTACTACGACCTCCCAGGTCCTTGGGGCCCAGGCCTCAGACTTAGGTCGGATAGGGGAATGCCGCCTGCGGTTTAACGACTGCGGGTGGTAGAGGTCTTCGGACCGCTGTGGACCAAAACCAGATGATGCGCTCCGGGTCCGCTCTGGCCATCAGAGTGGACCTGTGAGCGCAGGTGTGTTGGCACGGAGGTGCGGAGGTGTATGTGGCGCTGAGACGGCGCGGTGAAGTGGGGATCGGTTCTTCCTTCCCCCACGTGGAGGACGGGGTGGGTGGGTTCACTCGCCCGCCCTAAGGCTTTCGAAAGCGTGATTTCGTGCCGAGGCCTCAGTCAACCCGTGGGGGGCCGTGGCCACCCTGGACTTTGTCAAGCGGGCGATGGGTCGGGGGATTCGTTGTCCGCATTGCACGGTCCCAAGTCGGGGAGGGCGCGCTTCGTGTTCGAGCGTGCCTTCCAAAGCGCTTTGCACCGCGGTGGGCCCGCAAGGGCAAGCGCCGGTGGGGTTTGCGGAAGCATGGTACAGCATCCCCGTGACCCCGCCACATAGGTGCCTAGGCGGACACACGTGGCGGTTTTTTATTCAGTGAAAGTCTGAATCCCCTCCAGGGCCCACGCGCCGGAGGGTGTCCATGAGGATTTTCCCGACGCTAAAAAAAAATAGGTCTACTAAGACCTTGGAACTGTTAAAGCCGACCGATGGCGGGATAACCATCCAACTGCTAGTTTCCAAATACACAGGCCGAAGAAAAGCAAGCTCTGTGTTCACCAACCCGCCTGCACAGCGTGGTGAGTGGGCAAAACGCACGAGTTCATGCCATTTTTAGCGCGTACTTGTAGGAAGGCCTATGTTTATAGGCTGAAGTAATGATGAAGATGATAACATAAGAAATTGATTTCTAAGATTCTAATCTATGAATTAATAATTCAACAAAAGCTTTAACTCAATTAAATTAAATGCTTAATAATCCACTTAGTACTTTTGTATTGTAGTAACTTTGGTAGATTACCGTTTTCATTCATAAATTTGAATCAATGACTTTCAATAGTGTCAAAATCAATGATAATGATATAATAAATCTACACCCCTTATATACTCTTTAATGGCCAAAATAACATTGATGTAGAATTCTAAACATTTTTTTTTAAATATCATATCATAAATCGACCGTTCCAGCGGGGATCGAACCTGCATCTCCGACTTACCGTGTCGGTGCTTTAGCCAATTAAGCTATGGAACGATGTACCCGCTAGGTCGAAATTTTTGATATGATGATTTTAAAAATAAATCGTACGAATTAATAACAGCATGGTGTCGTCTCCTGTCAAAGAATTCATTGTAATGTGAAACTTTGAATAGTTACGAGTGCTGTAAAGGACTCACTATAGACGGCTCCACGGTCGCTAGACCGAATATAAAATCAATATATATAATAATTTATTACCTACAATTTTTTTATATTTTTTTTTCTGCCGTGTGGCTACGGTAGTGAAGAATATAGCTACTCCCTCTCTTCCCGTGGCTGTCGTATGAGGCGACTAAAGGGGCCTACTCAAAGCACTGCCTGCAGGGCCTGCTTGCAGTTACTGCCGCAGAGGATGTTGCTCCACAAAGCACTGCAAATCATTTACGCGGCATACGTTGTCGTGTTCACTTGTGTTCTCTTTGTCCTTGCCTAAATTCGTCAGTTTTTATAAATGGCTCCTACATTATTCAAACACCAAAAAATAGCATTGGGTTTGACTGTATTGAGTACTTGTAGCGTTCAAAAGAAAAAAAGGAAGCACTGGTGTAAAAAAGTTTTATATTTTTCATGTAAAAGCGACATAGCCTGCGACCGCATATCTTTGTTATGATAATGATCGTGGTTAGTTTTCCAAAGACATGGCAAATCCCTATACAATTAGATTACGTCCCTCCACACGTCTTTTTCTCGCTGGCTCATTTTTCTTGAAGAAAACAGAGCCAAACAAATAATATAATAAAACCAAACCAACAAACTGATTAATTGCTACTCACTGACAAGACAAACCCCAGGTCAAATAGAGTAGACAAACGTCGCAATGTACCGACGTAAACAAAATGGTGGTCTAAATCGGCCCGACCGAGCTACACATGTCCCTGATTGCAGTTTACGGAGTGGGGAGATCGTGTGTCGGGCTGGCAGAACGACACTGCGGCCCTGCGACAGGGTGAACAATTAAAATATCGGCCCTGCATGCATACATACAATACGATCGGCAGTGGCACTGCAAGCAGGGCCCTGCAGGCAGTGCTTTGAGTAGGCCCCTTAAGGGATAACACAGTTCCACTACCACCTTGGAACTTAAAAAGCCGACCGATGGCGGGATAACCATCAAATTGCTATCTTTGAAATACACAGACCTAAGACGGGCAGCAGCGTCTTCGGTGCGACAAAGCCAGTCCTGCGGTCACCAACTCGCCTGCCCAGCGTAGTGACTATGGGCAAAACACTTGAGTTCACGCCATTTTCGGCGTGAACTTGTAGGCGGCGTGAACGGCAGGCCTATGTCCAGCAGTGGACTGTGATAGGCTGAAATGATGATGATGATTTATTTTTTCATTAGTATCACATGCCTACCTAAGTCTTTTATCTGAGCCTTATTATTTGAGCAGACGTCGTTGACGGTCGTATCCGAAACGCAATATTTTGAAGTAATTTTATAAAAGTTTTCTTTTCTTAATTTTATTTTTAAATTCATCTATGTTACTTAGTTAAGTTAGGTTAGTTTAGACTGCGGAGATCCTCGCCGAAACATATCATTTTGTGGCGGCGAGGAGATCCCGGGGGGAGTCTCCTACGTGGGAGGAGCTCGCACGCATGCAGAGGCTGGCGCAGGACACCCTGTTGCGGCGGTGGACGGAGGACTTGGCTTCACCAGTCCCCGGGCAGTGGACGGTGGACGCAGTGAAGCCGGTCCTCCGGAAGTGGGTGAGGCGGCGGTTCGGGCCGCTGACCTTCCGTCTGGTGCAGGTGCTTTCCGGACATGGGTGCTTCGGTAAGTACCTGCACCAAATCGCGAGACGGGAGGCGACTCCAGCCTGCCACGAGTGTGGAGCGCCAGAAGATACGGCGCTCCACACGCTGGAGGCGTGCGCCACTTGGGAACCGCAGCGGCGCACGCTTTCAGCGGTTATCGGACGGGATCTCTCGCTGCCGAGTGTCGTAAAGGCCATGCTTGACAGCGAGAGATCGTGGCAGGCGGTGGTCTCCTTCTGCGAAGAGGTAATGACGCAGAAGGAGACCGCGGAGCGGGCCAGAGAGGAAGACGCCTCTGCTGGCCCACTCCGGCGCAGACGTACGGGGGCAAGGAGAAGCCGTTTTCCCCACCTCCTCCCCCCCTCGTAATAGTGGGGTCGGCGGCCGATAGTCGGGGGACTTCGGCCGGCCGGACGACACGACCCCATACGTCTGGGGGTGGCCTTGTTGTGAGCGAGGCCACCCCACCATCATGCCGGGGCCCGGAAGCTTTGTCCGGGCCTACCGCTGAGGCGAGGTGGCGAATGCTAGCGCGACCCCTCTCGCCCCACCCAGGCGGACGACTGCTCACACGTGGTGGTTTTTAGTCAGTAGGAGTCTGACATAACCCTCTGGCGCCCCCGCGCTGGAGGGTATCCATGATGGATTTTCCCCACGTAAAAAAAAAAAAAAAAAAAAAAAAAAAAAAAAAAAAAAAAAAAAAAAAAAAAAAAAAAAAAAGGTTAGTTTAGACTAATTGTCATTGAATTGTTAGGTTTGGAGTGGTCCCCCAACGCAATGTATTTTTTTTAGAATTATTAATACTCGTACATACTTAGTGTTGAAGCATCAGGCTCAACTTCGCTTCAAGACGCGATTGCTTTTTTTATTTGGTAAGGCGTCAGCCGATCGGAAGTGACGGTGAACAAAAATTATTTAGTTAATATACTGCTAGCACTGCTCATAGTAAGATCTCAGTCTTTTATTTTTCCTTGGATTCCTAAATTTTTAAAACCCCCTGCACACACACTTAGGTACTTTAAGATCGAGTTTCTTTAATTATTTTTTACTTTTTAAAGGTAACTGAGGCTATTGTGTTGTGGTTTTTGTAGTTTTTAATTTAATTTCTATTTTATACTTTTTATAGGTACACTTATTATAATGTAGATTTTGTTAAGTTGTTAATAATTGGCTATTTTCCCCACTTTTACCCCCCGAGTTTTTTCAGGGTTCAACCGATTTTCATTGAACACATTATTTTGTAATGTGTACGTGATGTGCTTTCATTTGAGACCACAATAGATTATATTATTAGACATTCGGTTATTCTTCCCCTCTTTCACCCCCCACAACTTTAAACGACTCAACCGATTTTTATCAAACATATCTAAAAACTCGCCCGTAGCTCACCTTTCATACAAAATAAAAACCAAATTGAAATCGCTTCATCCGTTCGCGAGCTACGGAGCCACAGACAGACAGAAACGTCAAACTTATAACACCCCTCTTTTTACGTTGGGGGTTAAAAAGGAAAAATGTCGAAGTGGACCGAAGATGTGACCTACAAATTTGTACAGGAGTATCTTATACATGAATGTCTTTATAATTGTAAATACCCTAAATATTAAATTAAAAGAGCCTGAGAAGTCTTCAGTTTCATACACTACCGCGTTTAATATTTTTCAAAGTATTTCTTGCCATAGCAAGCGCGCTTGTTTTTGTTCGTCCATACTTGCTGTTCGACGCCCAACGCAGGAGCAAAAGAGTATTGAACACAACAAGCACTAAGCACTTGCACTCGTAATTGCTAAGCACCTGCACTTGCACTAATCAAAGTGTAAACTAACCTTAAGACTTTATAGATAGCGTCACTGTTCATGATCATATCGCGCCCACTTCGCCCACTCAATATAAGTGGATCAGAGTTGGCTTTCATCAAAACGTGGTGGGAATTTAAAAAAGACAACTGACAATGGAAAATTGTGAATGTTATTTCTCATCCGGTTCGGCAAAAGCGCAACAATAAATTCCCGAGAATCCATGTTGAATTCAGTTTTACTTTAATCCATGCGAAATATTTACTCACAACCACTACAGCTGCATGTTTCAATATGCTTTCATATTGCGAGCATACAGCTGACACCTGACACCCTGACAGCGCTCAAATATGCGTCGTGGTCGCTAGCGTTGCGGGCCTTTAGTGGAACCAAGAAGAGTGGAACGCTTATAATCTATGCTTGAAATATTGACACTGACACTGACAGTATACAAATACACAGTAGTAGCGGATTTTGTGCAATAGAAAATTTGGAAGTCTATTAGCGAGTTCCCAATTAAATTGATTTTTAATATTAATTACAAGTGAAATATTTATTTATATATATTTGAATCTAGTTCAATTAAAAATTTGTATCATTAATATAACTACTATCAGATGAATTCTTTGTTTTAACAAAATCTTTGAATCAATATTTTCTATCATAGGTAGAATAAGTCGTATCGTAAAGGTTTTAATTGGGCTAAGTGTATAAATCGTAAAGTAGGAAATCAATAAAATGTCTCATAGAACTTCCTGCTTTCAACTAAATGACTTATTTCCTAGAGAAATAGATATTGAAGTATGTTTAAAGACCCTAAAAATATTCCAAAAGTTAGAAGGGGACGTAAATTGTGTTGTATGGGATGCTTCTCTAGTACTCGCCAAATATCTCGAAACAATGTGTCAGTGTAAGCCTGACTTTTTGAGTGGGATCAGAGTTTTAGAATTAGGATCTGGATTAGGCGTTGTTGGGCTTACAGCAGCTACGTTGGGGTCAGCATTATTAGTTACATTTTTTTATAATCTGAAGTTTGTGTTTTAATCTAGTCTTACAATATTGTGTTTTTAGGGCCCAAGTCACACTCACAGACTTACCTGAAGCGCTGCCCTTGCTTCGTCTGAACATATCAGAAAATAAACAGAAAATTGTTAGTATGGGAGGATATGCTATAGCAGAATCTTTAATATGGGGTGACAAAAATTCTGAAATTCATAAACAAGAATTCGATATGATTGTTTTAGCTGATTGTGTTTATTATGAAGATGTAATAATAACATTAAAATTTATTATCAATTGCTTCTAATTTTCCGGTTTTGTTTTTTATTAATATTCAAGCTAAATTAATAATCCTTTTATTAACTAACTTAACTATTGATTTTGCTATCGGCTTGTAGAATTAACATTTAGTGATAAATATAACACAGGTATTTTATTTCTTAATAATTTTTCAGGCTATCAGTCCTCTTATAGAAACCTTACAATGTTTAAATAATACAGTCAAAAAGAAACCAACAATATATCTAACTCAAGAAATAAGGGATTCAGAGATCCAAAAGAAGTTATGGAATGTATTTTATGAGAAGCTAAGTGAGTCTTTCTACATTGAAAAGATTCCCGAGGAACAACAACACATCAACTACAGAAGCTCAGACATACTTTTATTAAAAATTATAAAAAAATGATATTTATACAGTTATGATGTATGGTAACCTGCCTGAATGAGCACAAAAGATGTACAAAGGAAAATATTAGAAGACAAAAATAAGAACATGTTAAAATTAAATAAACATTTAAAAACACTTAATAGAAGTTGATCTTTGAAATATTAATGTTAGTGAAATCTCTTTATTATAAGATTAAATTTGTAATCATAAATCTTTATGCATAGACATATAATATTAATTGGATATAGTAAAGCAGAGGAATGTAAATCCTCATTAATATTGATGTGTTGCAACTATATCCTTTCAAAAAGAATAATGACGCACCTTTATTATCAAAAGGAAAAAATAATAACAATAATTTATGAAAAGATGGCCTAAATAAAATGAAGTATTTATTCAGTCAAATCTTTTATTTTATTAATTTATGATAAAACATAGGTATCGATACATTTTGGTTAAAGTAGCGATTTGAAGGCTAAGCAGTCTAGAGTTTTTTTGTATATTATTAAAGATTTGAAGAATATGTATAGGAATTAAAACTTTATTTGGAATACACTGTAGACTTCCTGCTTGAGGCTAAGTACTAGTTGCAAGGATATGATAGTAACCTTGTAATAACTGTTTTCGTTATTGTTGTTGTGTTTTGTATAGTTACCTGTTAGTTGTTTGTGTTGTAGGTATTATACAGGATTACAGGAAAAGTCGACCTAGATCCGTTAAGGTGTAGTACACATTTCTGAATGATTTCACTATGGAACCCTCCATCCTAAACTTAACCGTTTTCGAGATATTCGAGTTTTAATTTTTTTTATGAAAATGCCCAAATTTTCGGCTATTGAATTGGATATTTTTAATTTTTTTGACTCTTATGATTATTTTTTTTGGTTTTTTACATGAAGAATGAGATGCTTAATGACCTCAATGACTAAAATTGCACGTAAGTTAACTAAATGGGTCGTTGTAGACGATCGAAACTTAAGAAAATAAGTACAAATTATAAAAAAAAAATAATAATAATAAAATGTTTTTCTTTTCTGGATATCTCAAAAAATTATTATGGCACTTGCTCTGCATATGTGCTTAAAAACATCTACATTTTATCAGCTATCCAACGAGGTATAACACTAGGGTATTTATTAACCTCAAATTTAGTATTTCTGTGGAAAAAAGTAGAAGTGTTTTTTCCCGCTCAAGAAACACCCCTAATTTAGCTATAACTATCAATAATCAGGTTTTTCCGGTTTCAGATAAAGTTAAATTCTTGGGTGCCTTTTTGGATTCCAAAATGACAGGAGTCCACAACATAAATCATGTCCCAAGAAAATGTGAAAAAAACTTAAACATTATGAGATGTCTCTCTGGGGTCTGGTGAGGCGTGGGTGAGGCTCCCACCCATGTACACAAAAAGTTATATATAACGCTCTGATACGTAGCCATCTTGACTACGGATCTTTTATCCTGGAGCCATGTCATAAAACTATTATACGCGAACTAGACAAAATTCAATCAAAAGCGCTCCGCGTAATATTAGGTGCCATGAAGTCCTCCCTATTAACGCTCTACAGGTGGAATGAGGAGGTTCAACAACCTCCTCTACACTTGCGACGCCAAGACCTCTCAGACCGATTTCTCTTTAAAACCCTCCAACTCTCTTCCCATCCTCTGTCAGCTATAGACTACACCTACTCTCTCAATTAGTTCTTTCTTCATCCTACTGGTCTCACAAATCTCCCCCATGTCTAATTAAAAGCTATAATAAATTTATTGGCCTTCCTTTCCCTGTCCGTCAGTGTAGAATCTAAACTATTTACGAGGTTCCATTCGATGCTTTAGTTCTGCTTCCCAATATTTCTTTCAATCTCGGTATAGATAAGGGATCCCATTTAGCAAATCAGCAATTTAACTATGCCATAAACATATATTACAAAGATTGGTATCATTTATTCACAAACTCTTCTAAGCTTTCTGAACAGGGATGTATAGGATCAGTTGTCTGGATTCCGAGAGTTAATGTAGTTCTGAACTGCGAAATGCCTCCTGCCTCCTCAGTTTTTACTGGGTAAGCTGTGGCTATCTTGGAGGCTCTTTCGTTTATCGAGTCACACCAATTAAACAACTACATTATATTATCGGACTCCAGAAGCTGCCTGCAGAGTATTTTATATAATCCATTCAAGTCTAAATTTAAGCTCCCTTTTATTCTCAAAATTAGACATCTCCTCCATATCATCTGGCACAAAACATACGTGTCGAGATGGTTTGGATTCCGGCTCACAGTGGTATTATAGGGAATGAGAAAATAGATTTTTTCGCAAAAGAAGCGACAACATCAGGTGGCCTCAGCCACTACAAAGTCTATAGCCATGACTTGATTTCATTAGCAAAGACACAAATGATGCGTGATTGGGCTGAATTCTGGTCTCATTCAAGTGTAACAAAAGGAAAGTTCTATGCTAGTGTACAGGGATCCATTCTTGTCAAACCATGGTTTTTCAAGTATAGAAAGGCTAGTAAGTGGGTAACCTCAACTGTCTGCGCATAAGGTTAGGTCATTCTTGCACCCCTGTCTTCCTTCACAAAATTAGAGTAAAGTCCACTTTGCAAATGTGGTCTTGAGGAAGGCACTCTTAACACATATTTTTTAACACTCCAAAACTCCAGTTTTCCCTCTATAATGTTCTTCCACCTACTACACCACGCCCAACTAACCTGAGGTCTTTTTTATCATTAGTTTACTCTCATTTTATTGATATTTTATGTACATATATTAATCAAAAAAACATTAGATTGTAGCACTTTGTGTCTTGATTAACCCTACTAACCAATGTTTATACATGTTTGTTTGTCTTTTGTTTCAGATACTAATTCAGCACTTAAAATTGTGAAAAACTGGCAACAACACTGACGTTTTTTCTGATTCATTCCTTAGTCTTTATTTTTGCTCTTACGACTTGTGCTCCTACAAAGCCTTACACAAAGCAAAGTTTTCTGTCCTAACTTAACAATTCTTATAAAGTAAACTAAGCTTCACTCAGATATTGGCAAATCGTTCAGGGAGCCAAAGAAAAAGAAGAAGAAGAAGAATACTTTATTTGCTGGGATTTTAAAACACATTAAATAAACAGACTAAATATATTTAGAATTGCATGTAAAGATTCTCAACAGCAATAAATATTTGTAAATTCTGTAGTTGTCAGATTATGGACAAACTAAACTGCTGGTCAGGCGACGTGTTGTGGCAACGGTCACAGTACTTGGCTTGTGATTGTTGCGCTGGCGGTTGCGGGTTTATCAACATTTGTATTGGCCACACAGATGTTTGCCGTAGTCTGGGTGTTTGTGTAGTCATTATGGTTCTCCCCACCGTGCCCCGGAGAGCACGTTAAACGTCGCACGTTGGTCTTGGTTGTTATTATGTACACCTGATAGCAATCATTACTCATAGTAACGAATGTATCCGCCTACCCGCATTGGAGCAGTGTGGTAGATTAAGCTCTGATCCTTCTCCTACATGGGGAAAGAGGCTTATCCCCAGCTATGGGATATTACAGGCTAAAGCGTTAATTGCTGATCTAACATTACACTGATTTTAAAACGTCGACAAAAGTATATGAAGTGACATGTGTACCTTTATGCGGGAAAGAGTCGCTTTTTTATATAACGGTCGGCAAACAAATTATCGTTTTATATTTGGAATTTTCAGCAGGATCATGTGAAAGCGAAACAAACAAACTTACATTCATGTTTATAATATTAGCAGGGATTGTAAAATATATTGTATAAGTGATTGTCATTGTGTGCATGAAATGCTAAAGGTACCTAACATATATGTATAAAAGATAGAGAATAATAATGTATCCTTGTAAACGTGCTATAAATCATTAACACATTCCTCATTAACTACTTTGTCTATTAGTGAAAATCCGTTCTTAGTTTTAATAGCCAAACGGACAGACGCAGCGAAATACTTTTTTAGGGACTGTTGTAGTGTCGCAATGAAAGTCTTGATCAGAAGGTGTCGATCGAATATATTTGCATAAAAAATAGTAATATTTATATAAAATAATTTACAATAAAAAGTAAGTATCACAATAGTTGATTAGTTTTTATGACCAATCGCGAAGGTTTATTTTCGAAGCCTTGCGTCTCTTTCTCGCGCGTGGCTCTCTTTCTCCGCGCGTGCCGCTGTCGATTACTCATGCGCTTCGTCGCAAGTCGGAGGCACGGTAGCGCAGAGCGATATCTATAAATAGAACACGTTCCCGTGGATCGCTCTAGAGTCTGCCGCCACATCCCGACCTAGTCGGACGTCTACGCAGGCACAGTTCGCCGCGCGCTCACTAGCGCCCCCCCGGTCCCCGCCGACCGCCCGCTGTGCGATCACACGCACGCCCCCGGTCCCCGCTGACCGCCCGCTGCGCGTTCACACGCGCGCCCCCGGTCCCCGCCGACCGCCCGCTGTGCGATTCACACGCACCCTCTCGGCTCCAGCCGACCGCTCGCGTCCGCTCCAAGCGTGACCGCGAGCCCAGCCGGCGACTTCCCAGTCGCCCCCGCTTCGCTCTTGGAGAGAGCAACTCGCCGAGCTACAGTGCAGTGCTACGGACTTTTGGACTTTCACCAGTGCAGTGCTACGGACATTGGACTTTCGAACTATCGTTAGGTCAGTGTAGAGCAGTGTTCGTGTGATAGGTCAAAAGACTGTCGGACTTGCAGTGTAGTGTACTCGGACAATATAAGTGCAAAGGACTATAATAGTATCTTCGCGCGCGCGGATCTGCTTCTCCCGGAGCCGATCAACACACTCGGAGGTACAGGTTAGTCTTAGGCACACATCTCGGCCACCTAAGGGCAGAGACATTAGGGTACACAAGTAGGTACTCACTCGCCCCTGCCTCACGGCAGGGGAGATACAAAATTCCTTTTGTCTTCATTAGTAATTCCCCGCGTCCACTATGGACGCACTAAGCAAAACAATGGAGAAGCTTCTGAGCCTTCTCCAGCGTAAATACCCCGAAGTGTATAATGACCTTACTAACGAAATAGAGAGAGACGTATCGGGTTCGATTCCTGATGGCCCGGCTTCTCCTGAAAGGGACGAAGACCGAGGCAACTACGAAATGGAGTTAGCATGTGATTCCGATTGTAGCATCTCGTCCCAGGAGTCGAGGCCGGCTTCTCCGGCCTCCTCCGACTCAGACGGGTTCGAGCCCGTCTTAAAGAGTAGAAAGCGTAAGAAGGTTAAGGCCTCTATTACGCCGCTGCCATCCAAACGTTGCGCGAACACAACACGCAGCGAAGCCCCCGCACACCCCACACCCGCCGCTCCCGCGGCTCCCCCCGCAACACGCCCCACCACTTCAGCGAGTGATTCGCTCTCCGCGCCTTCAGCGCCCTCGTCCGCTCGAGCTCCGAAAAAACCACCGCCAGTCTATATCCAAGACAAAGCGGCATGGAGCTCCATCTCCAAAAAAATGGAGATCAAAAACATCTGCCCAGAGTCGGCAAAATCCACGTACCAGGGAATCCGAGTCACAGTTAAGGACTCGGAAACCCACCGTCGCCTCACGTCTCTCCTTAGACAGGAGAAAATCTCATTCCACACATACGCGCTAGATGACGAACGTCAACTACGCGTAGTCATCCGCGGTTTACCCTCTGAACTGAGCACGGAGGACATAAAGACGGACCTCCTGGGCCAGAAATACCCCGTTAAACAAGTCTCGCGTATGTACCATCCACGTACAAAAGCGCCGTATCCCATGGTGCTAGTCGTTCTATCTCTCTCTCCTGAGGGGAAAACCATATTTAATATTAAAACCGTCTGCCACCTCTCCGGGCTTACCGTAGAGGTCCCCAAAAACCGGGGCGAACCCGGCCAGTGTCACCGCTGCCAATTCTACGGGCACTCCGCCCGTAACTGTTACGCAAATCCTAGGTGCGTTAAGTGCCTAGGTGACCATGGCACCACTGACTGCCCCCGTAAGGTCCCCGACCCCGAAGTCCCACCCAGTTGCGTGTTGTGCAAGCAAGACGGACACCCCGCAAACTACCGAGGTTGCCCGCGGGCACCGCGCAAGCGTCGCCCGAGGGAAACGCGCGGTAGAGCGACCTCTCAAAAGAGGAAGCCGACCCCTGGAACCACCACAGAGGTATCGCCGGCCCCACAGGAGGCTCCTAAGCCCCAACAGGCAGGCATCAAAACCCAGCAGGTGGTTTCGAAAGCCCCCCCGACCCACAATAAGGCCCCTCAGGCCGCAAGCGTAGCCCCTAAGGCTAACGCTTGGAACAAGCCTTTATCCTACGTAAAGGCTATCCCCACACAGTCGGTAGTCGAACCGACTCCCATGAAAGACGAGGTCAAACGGATGAAGGCTTACTTAGCCGAAGTCCGCACACAATTAGACCGCATGGCAGCGGTACTAGAGACCTTTGACGTTTAAAACTAATATGACGGATAAAGCTAGGGTAAAACCACGTTCGCTCAGTGTCATTACTTTCAATGCAAACGGCCTTGGACCACAACTCGACTTAGTGTGTCAATTTTTGAGGGAACACCCGGTCGACGTCATGCTAGTGCAAGAGACTTTTCTCAAACCGGGTCATAGAGCACCTTATGTGCCTAATTATAATTTTGTTCGAAACGACAGAGTCACCGCACTCGGCGGCACTCTTATCTATTACAAAAAGTCGTTGCACTGCGTGCCGTTAGACCCTCCGCCGCTTAGCGAAATCGAAGCATCATTGTGTCGACTCAGTATGACGGGCCACCAGGCCATTACCATCGCGTCAGTTTATCTATCTCCCACTAAAAGACTGCTCGAGAGCGACATTAGGTCGCTACTCTCAACAGGTAGCGCGGTCCTTCTGGCCGGCGACCTAAATAGTAAACACCCCCGCTGGAACTCCCGCACGAGAAATAGCAGAGGAACAGAACTAGACAGACTGACGTCACTCCCCACTCTAGACATAGATGTCCTAGCGCCCATGACTCCCACTCGCTATCCAGTTAGGGGAACAAATGACTCACCAGACGTGCTCGACATAGCTATCGTCAAGGGCGTAACACTCCAGTTACGCTCTATCGAGACACTATCAGAGCTAGACTCAGACCATCGCCCCGTCCTAATCCAGCTAGGACCAGATACGGATCTCCACCAACCCGTCAAAACAGTCATAGACTGGAAAAAGCTCGAATCAGAGCTTAGCTCCCTAGACTCAGATCACCTTGAAGGTATACCCGACACAATCGATTCGGTAGACGTAGCTAAAGCGGCCGCGTCAAAATTAACTTCCTTTATTAAAAATAAGATCGATGACTGCTCTCGGGAGATGCCAATCCGCCCGGGCGAGCGTTGGCAGCTCCCAGAGGAGTTAAGAGACCTCATTAGGCGTAAAAACGCACAAACCAGAGCCCATGACTCTTACCCGACTGACGACAATCGGAGGAAACTCCGTTCCCTACAGAGGGAGGTGAAAGCTCGCTTCGCCGACCTCAGGGATGACTACTACAGTAGACGTCTAGGAGAACTCACCCCGTCGCACACCGCTTACTGGTCGTGGGCGAAGAGACTCCGTGGCGTCACCGTAGCCTCTACACCTCCCCTCATTAGGCCGAATCTCCCACCAGCCCTCGACGACCTGGACAAGGCCGAGTGCCTTGCGAGTAGTCTGGAGAGCCAATGCTCCCCAAGCACTGAGCCGTGCGATCCCATACACCTCTCGACGGTGGACGGGTTCGTCGAACGTAGGGCGGCCTCACCGCCATCCAACGAAACGCTTCCACCGACGACGGTGGAAGAAGTTGAATCGATCATTAAGGAACTCCATGCGAAAAAAGCCCCGGGTCCCGACCGAATCACCAACAAGACGCTCAAACGCCTTCCTCAGCAGCTTATCATGCTGCTCGTCATGATTTACAACGCCCTTCTGGCCGGTTGCTCGTTCCCCGATCAGTGGAAAGAGGCGACCGTGATAGGAATCCCCAAACCTGGAAAACCCAGGAACCTCCCTTCGAGCTATCGACCCATTAGTCTTCTCAACACCCTCGGTAAGGTGTATGAGAAAATTATCCACACCCGCCTCAAGGCTGCCACGCAACAAATGCGTTCACCGCTCATCGACGAGCAATTCGGGTTTCGAGCCCATCACTCCTCAGTCCACCAGGTGCACCGCTTAACGGAGCACATCCTAAAAGGTTTCGCCACATCCCGTACTCACACTACGGGGGCTCTATTCTTCGATGTCGCTAAGGCATTCGACAAAGTCTGGCATAACGGCTTGATATACAAGCTCTATCAACTAGAGCTGCCAGATAATCTCGTGCGCATCATACGAGACTTCTTGTCAAATCGTACCTTCAGATATCGGGTCGACGGCACTCTGTCTTCGCCCCGTCCTATTCGCGCCGGAGTCCCTCAGGGCTCGGTGCTTTCACCGCTTCTGTATTCGTTGTACACGAATGACATCCCGATTCCCAAAAATAAAGCCACCAAGCTGGCCCTATTCGCCGATGACACGGCCATTTTCACGACCGGCACCTCCGTCGAGGCTATAACTTCTCGACTCCAATCCGCGGCCACCGCCCTCGGTGAGTGGTTTAGGAAATGGAGAATCGAAGTAAATCCCGAAAAGAGTGCAGCAGTGCACTTTGTCAAGCACACCAGACGCGTCTTCTGGACAAAAGGTCGACCCGGGAAAATAACCCTATTTGGCACCCCGATTCCTTGGCTAAAGGAAACAAAATACCTAGGCGTTATACTCGATAGTAAACTTACATTCAGAGCCCACATTAACCGGGTCCGAAACAGGGCAGCTTTCATATTAGGCCGACTGCACACACTGCTATGCGGGAGGAGTAAAATGTCTCTTAGAAATAAGACGACATTATACAAGGCCTGCATACGACCTATTATGACTTACGCGTGCCCCGTCTTCGCTCATGTGGCGCCAACCCTCATCCATAGGCTCCAAATCATTCAGAATAAGTTTCTGCGCACTGCCACGTACTCGCCGTGGTACGTGCGTAATGTCGACTTACATCGCGACCTTAAGATCGATTCAATCGCGAAGCACCTCAAAATACTCGCTACAGCGTATTTTGAGAGAGCGCGCAGTCACCCAAATCCTCTTGTAGCAGAGGCTTGCAAATACGTAGGTAGAGGTAACTTACAGACCGTACAAAGGCGTCCCATGCACGTCTTAACCGACCCTGACGATAGGATCACGGCGCTTAACGCCATATACACCACCACACACAGGACACACACACACACCGCCCCCGCCGGCGAGGGCGAGGTCCCCGCGTTCTGACGGCTCGCACGCGCCTAGGCGCGTAGCTGACCGTCCGTAAGCCGTCTCAGCGCTCCGCATAGCGCCTCCTCCACTCCGACGACGCTCTAAGCCGAGGTGCGATCTCGCTAGGAGACACCCTTAGGGCGGGCGTCTTTCCCCTCCGAGCCCTCCCAGAGGGCTCCCATTCTTCCTTCGCGGCCGGCTTGCCTAAGTGCCCGGCCCCTCTCACCGGTGACGCTGTAAAGGCCGCTAGGGCCAACAGCACTCCACAATTCGAAAAAAAAAAAAAAAAAAAAAAAATGGATCGCTCTTTTCGGCGGCGATCGGCGCGGCGAACGGATCTCTGACGTGTACTTCACTCGGCGGCGGCGTGATTGTACTTCGTGAAGATATGCATGAAGAATACGTGCAAGTTAGCTTGAAGACTTGTGCGTGTGATTGCTGGTGCATCCGCTTGCATGGTGTGCTGTGCTATTTTCCAACAGTTCTTTTCAGAGCTAACAATCTTGTTTCACGAACATTAAAACAGCTCTTTTCAGAGCTATGTGCTTTCTGTTTCACGAACACGTCAATGTATCTTGGTAACGGTATAATGGTAAAGGTTATGAACGGTGAAGGTATTTTTAAGGTAAAGGTATCGGTAAGGTTAAATGGTAAAGGTATCGGTAAGGTTAAATGGTAAAGGTATCAGGTAAGTTGTCTTGTAGTAGCCTCATTGAATTACTATTACTACTTACGTAATAATAGTTCGATGTGGTAGGTAGCCACAGTGCTCCCCCTCAAGTGAAACGTACTGGAAGCTTGACGGAGCGGCCGGCTCGCGTTGTGACTTTATTATTATTCGTAGTCGGTTGTGACGTCACGCTGCCGTGCGGCTTGTCGGAAGTATTCTGTGGCGAGGTACTATTTTGTAGTGACGTATCGTTAGGTATGTTTTCTTGTAATAAGTAAGCGGGCTTGAGACGATCTATTGAGATGTTAGTTTCGCGATTTTGTAGTTGTATCGTATATACTTTCTCTGTTCTTCTTATTACGCGATACGGTCCTTCGTAGGGTGGTTGTAAAGGTTTTTTAATTGCGTCGACTCTAACGAATACGTGGCTGCAGTTGCGTAGATCTTTATGTATAAAAATAGATTGCTTGCTATTATGATGCGTCGTCGCTGCTTGCGGTCTATTTTGTTCTATTGCCGTTCTTATCTTGTTTACGTAAGTATAGTCGTCCGTAGTTGTAGGTATCGATGTAGTGAAAAAATCACCCGGTAGACGTAGGTTATAGCCGTACGTAAGTTCGGCTGGGCTAACTTCGGCGTCTGTGCGTAGGGTGGCTCGTAATCCGAGTAGTACAGTAGGTAGCTCGTCGATCCATGACCTTGTAATTGAGAGTTTCGTGCGTAGCGCGGCTTTTAATGTGCGATGCCAGCGTTCGACTATACCGTTGCTATGCGGATGATACGGAGTTGTACGATTTTTTGTTATTCCCATAATTTTCATTAAGTTATTAAATAGTTGACTTTCGAATTGACGGCCTTGATCACTAGTTAGTGTTGATGGACATCCGAATCTTACTATCCAGTGTTTGTAGATAGCTTCGGCGACGGTCTCAGCTGTTATATCGTCGGTAGGTATCGCTTCGGGCCATTTTGTTTCTCTGTCGATCATTGTTATGAGATAGCGGTAACCTTGCGCTGTAGTAGGTAAAGGTCCTACGATATCGACGTGAATATGTTGAAAACGTTCTGTAGGCGGGAATTTTGATGTAGCACTGTGTGTATGTCGTTGAATCTTATTTTTTTGACAATCGATGCAGCTTCTAGTCCATATTGATATGTCGCTATTCATTGACGGCCAAAAATATTTTTGTGATATCATCTTTCGTGTCGTACGCGTTCCAGGGTGGCTTATGTTATGTACGCTTCTAAATACATGTTGTCGATGTTGTTCGGGTATGTATGGTCGTATATGCGATGATGAAGTTTCACAATATAGGGTCATTGCGCCTGTTCGCGTCCACTTAGTGCAGTTGGCAAGTTTGAAAAAGAAAATAAAAATGTTCCCGCACTAATTTCTATGAAAAATTTATTTACTGTGTTCATTATATAGTCTATTTAAAGATTAATTTTCAGTTTTGTTCGAAACATCTTGTTATTATTTTATTTAAATACAAACGTCAGAATTAGGTGATTTACCCAGTTTGCGTCCATAAAATCCAATTTGCGTCCACCCGCTGGACCACTTCGCGTCCACCAGTTTAGAAAAGGAATAAAGAGGTGATATTTTTATAATAATGTAAAGAGACATTCGATTTTAATAATTTATTTATTGAAGAATTATTGTTATTTAAAAATCAACATATTAACATTAATAAATCACTATAAAGAAAATAATACACCTATTTACTCTAATCTTCTAAACATTGATAGAACTTAAAATTAAAAAACAAATTAGGTACCTATGTAGTCAGTAAATAGTGATTCCACTTTTAAAATTCAACAATTATCTGTTCTGTGAATTTTAAAGGAATGTAAGCAAGCTAAAGATCAGCCTGCAATTACAATCACAGCAGCCTTTCGCAGTCGACTACTGGACATAGGCCTCGACAAGTTCACTCCTATGTTTTGCCCATAGTCACTACGCTGGGCAGACGGGTTGGTGACCGCAGGCCTGGCATTGTCGTACCGAAGACGCTGCTGCCCGTCTTCGTCCTGTGTATTTCAAAGCCAGCAGTTGGATGGATATCCCGCCATCGGTCGGCTTTTTAAGTTCCGAGGTAGTACAGGAACTTAGTCGCCTCTTACGACACCCACGGGAAGAGAGGGGGTGTTTATATTCTTTGATGCCGTAAGCACACAGCACCACAAAGATCAGCCTTGATTAATAATAATTATGGAAACAAAATACGAGGTGCACACATATCTCCATTCGCATTAAATATTAATAATACCACTGTTTTCTTCTTCGTTACTTGGTTTTATTTGATACTAGCTGTGCTCGCGACTTCATTCGCGTGTAATTATAATTATAATTATGATAAAAAAATATTGTTCTGCTCGTAGAATTACAAAATAAATAAATTTCTAAAATAAAAGTAGCCTAATTTACTCCTTATTTCATTGGCTATCTAGATGGTAACGTCAAAATCAGTCCAGTCGTTTCAGTAATTAGCCGGAGCAAACAGACAGACAGACAGACAAAAATTCTAAAAAATGTTTTTATTTATTTATTTATTTTATTTTCTTACATCTAATATTACAGGCATAACCCAATTCATTAGACATAGTAAAGGAGACAAAAAGCGAAAGGAAAAAAATGTTAAACTATAATTAAAAAAGAATTGGCTGACTTGAACATAATACTAAAAACAAAACAATAATAAATATAAAAATATTAAATTCATTTCTCATAACATATTATATACAAAGTGACTTTTGCGAATTCACTCCACGAATAAGGAAAAAGGTCTAGTGTGTCAGCCACCAAGTTTAGCGTTCTGACTGAACGAGCAAGGGGTCCGTTGCGCACTAGCTCGGTTCTGCCGTGGGGTACTGCAAATAAGCTCGGTCGCTGTCTTCGTTGTAGATGATACCTATCGGGTACGCTCAAACCTATCCACTGCAGTACCCCTGGATTATTGACAATAACGCGAAATAATTTTAAAATATAAGTTGCCAGAGCCAGCTCTCTCCTAGTCTCCAACTTGTTGTATCCAACCATGCCCAATACAAACAATGTTGGATACATCATGGGATACAAGGGATACACGCAATAAAGCCTATGGTAAAGAAACCTGGTGAATTTATTTTGAACACGTTCCAGTATGAGACTGTATTTGACTTCATGTGTAGACCATACTACCGCATTATACTCAAGCTGACTTCTTATTAGGGCATCATACAGTAAAGAGATTGCTTATTTTGGTATATGTACCGTGTATAAATCAATATACATTTAGTAAAAAGGTGTTACTTTAATATTACAAACAGACACTCTAATTTTATTTATTTGTGTAGATAAGTTTTGTACTCTCTTGGTCTGCCCCCACTGATTTTATCCAATATCGTAATAGCATATTTTTTGCATAGGTGCTTGTCTTACTGATTTCTTCTTCTCTTGGATGTCATGCAAATCTTCCCTTAAATCTTCCTTTGTGTATGTTCTTTTTTCCTTCTTCTTTCTTATCTGCAAAGAACTCATCTTAAACAGAAAAAAATAAGAAAGAAATTACTTATTTCATTCAAAGTAGAATAGGTATTAAACTTTTAGTTTTATGTATTAAACTTATAGAATTAATTTAAAAAATGGACGCGATTTAGTTTTCTTATTAATTCCTTTAGGTTTAGTTTGCGTCCATTGCGGACGCAAAGTGGAAGTTTTATAAATTCGGTGTAGGAGTTCGCGTCCACCTTATTTTAACTATTAAGTATAAAAAAAATAAGCAAATTCATAATTATTATAATTCCTTTTACCATAACCAACGCCTAGAAACAGCTATGTATCCAAAATAAACATAAAACAATAAAAGACTCACCTTCAAACGAACCACTGCCCACTATTTTCTTCTCACTATTCCGTGCCTTCGCGCTCTCTTGTTGAACAGCCCTAACTAACTATTTTTTTTACCCAGGATTGCTTGGACGCACGGAACTTTTGTCTATGCGTACGTGCCTCTTATACATTGAGGTATTAGCCGGTAATTATTTTTCGACTTATTGGTGTCTTAGTATACTTAATTTCGAGACTTTTCAAAGTGAGATCCGTAAAATGGACGCGAATTGGGCGGTGGACGCGAACAGGCGCAATGACCCTAGTTCGATATCGGTGTTCGGGATAGTTATTTTCTTTAGATTAATATTTTCTTGAAGTAATAATTGTTTAATAGTAGGATCTTGTTGCTGTGCGGTTGCTATTTCTTCGTAATTGATTGCAGAAGGACATGTAATTGTTTCTATGCGACTTAGAGCGTCGGCAACAATGTTTTGTTTGCCGCTTACATGTCTTATGTCGGTTGTAAATTCGCTAATAAATAATAACTGTCTCGTGCGTCTTGGTGTTTCTGTAGTCGAATTAACCTTATGCATTGCGAATGTAAGTGGCTTGTGATCGGTGAATATGATGAGTGGTCGTCCTTCGAACATCTTGCGGAAGTGTTTTACAGCCATGTATATTGCTTGGAGTTCTCTGTCGTATGTTGAGTATCTTGATTGCGCATCGGAGAATTTTTTTGAATAATAGCCGAGAGGTTGCCATGATTTGTTTACGTATTGTTGTAAGACGGCGCCAGCTGACTTGTCGGACGCGTCGCAGAATAACGCATACGTAGCTTTATGTGACGGGTGAGCAAGCAAAGCAGCGTTGCTGATGCTGTTTTTGCATGCTTCGAATGCTTGTGTTGACTCTTCGGTCCATTGTATGACAGTCTTGTCTCGCTTCTTAACGTTGTGTAGGTATGCATTGAGTGGCGCTTGAATAGATGCGGCGTTAGGTATGTGGTCGCGATAAAAATTTAACATACCGAGGAAACGACGTAACTCTTCGATGTTCGTAGGTTTCGGATACTTCGTGATGATGTCGATCTTCTGTGCTGGAGGTTTAATACCGTCTTTTGAAACGTGGTATCCTAAGAATTGAACTTCTGTTTGACCGAAGTGGCATTTCGATGGATTTATTGTGATGCCGTGTTCTTCAAGTCTTCGTAGCACGGTTCTGAGGTGTTCTCGGTGAAGATCTTCGTTTTCAGATGCAAGAAGTACGTCGTCGATGAAAGGAAATACGTAAGGCAGTCCGCTTAATACTTGATGTATGAATCGCTGGAATGTCTGCCCTGCGTTTTTTTAAACCTGGACACATTCTCGGGAATTCGAATAGTCCCATTGGCGTTATTATAGCAGTCTTTTCAATATCCTCTTCGCGAACGCGGAGTTGTTGGTATGCTCTGTTAAGGTCTATTGTTGAAAATATTGTCTTCCCAGCGAGTTGATATGTGAAGTCTTTGACACGTGGTACGGGATATCGATCGGCCTTGGTGATAGCGTTTAGACGGCGATAGTCACCACAGACGCGTATGTCTCCGTTCTTTTTCGGTACGACGTGAAGGGGTGACGCCCATGGACTCTTGCTGGGGCGACATAGACCTTGTTCCATCATGTTTTGGAATTCTTTCCTGACTTGTTCATAGCGATGCGGTGGTATAGGACGTGCACGACAATGTACGGGTGGTCCTTCGGTTTCGATGTAGTGCTGAACGTTGATCTTGCTGTCATTTATGTTCATTGCAGTCAGTCTTGTTATGCCGGGGAATTCTGAGAGAATATCGTGGTAAATATTATTGCTGTCTATGCTTCGTACTGTAGGTATAGTTGTAGCTCGAACGGGTGCTTTGACTGTTAAGTTAGTAACGTTATCGATGAGTTTCTTATTTTTTAGATCGACGATGAGTTGATGATGTTTTAGAAAATCGGCTCCTAGTATCGGCTTTGACACGTCGGCGACTATGAACTTCCACTTGTATGGACGGCGAAGGCTGAGGTCTAGTTCGAGTGTTTTTTCACCGTATGTCGATATAGTGGTGTTGTTAGCGGCGTAGAGTTTGAATGGCAGCGGTGTAGTGAAGTGAGTTTTTTTTCTAGGTAGAACGGATATGTTAGCTCCCGTGTCTACCAAGAAAGATATTCCTGTTTTCTTGTCTGTGACAAATAGGCGGTAGGAGTATTCTTGAGCGCCGGATTCCGCCTCTGCCAGCGTTCTCTCTAGTTTTCCGACTGCTTTCCTTTAGACGCGAAGGAACATGGTGACCTGCAATTTCTTGCCTGGGCACCGTAACGTTGGTGGTAATAGCACGCTGACGATGGTGTGTTGTCTCTCGATCGAGATTTATATCGAGGGTTGTAGGAGCGGCTTCGAGAACGGTTTCTTCTGAAATTATGTTGCGGTTGTCTTGATTTCAATTCAGCGATTTCTATGGAGAGTTTTCTTATTTCGTTTATTAGGAAGTTTGTATCAATATTCTGAGATGCGGACGTATGAGGTGGTAGTGTTGTGCTGACAGCGGCGACTTCGCGGTGTTGTTCTAGCATCTTGTCAGCGAGCAGTGCGAGTTCTTCCAACGCAGTCTTCGTGCTGAAGGAATCGCTCACGGCTAGAACTGAGCGGATGTGTGGTGGTAGGTGGTTGGTCCATAGGATGCGTAGCGTGGCATCAGGGATTCTATCGCGGGCGAGATCGCGCATTCGTCGTAGTAGGTGTGATGGTTTCTGATCCCCTAGTTCCATTTCTGACAAGAGCTTTTGAAATTGCCGGTTGTCTGACTCTTCGTATGCAGTGATGAGACGTTCTTTAATCGCTTGGTATGGCTTGGATTCGGGTGGATTGTAGAGAAGGTCCGATATTTGTTCGATATCTTGCTTCTCTAGTCGAGCGATTACCATTTGCGCTAGTTGTTGTTCGCCTTTCTTCTGGTCGTGAGTGGCGGCTTCGAAGCTGTAGAACCATAATCGGACACGGTCGCGCCAGAAAGGTGGAATTCGCAGTGAAAGCGAAATGCTCGCGATTTCTGACGGCTGGTCGGCGGTGGCGGCTGCGGCGGGCAGGGATTCGGTGGTTCTTGATTTATCCATTTTTCACGAGCAGGGATTCTTCTTCTTTACTAGCAGGGATTCTTCGTATCACGTCGGGGTCACCACTTTAGGGACTGTTGTAGTGTCGCAATGAAAGTCTTGATCAGAAGGTGTCGATCGAATATATTTGCATAAAAAATAGTAATATTTATATAAAATAATTTACAATAAAAAGTAAGTATCACAATAGTTGATTAGTTTTTATGACCAATCGCGAAGGTTTATTGTCGAAGCCTTGCGTCTCTTTCTCGCGCGTGGCTCTCTTTCTCCGCGCGTGCCGCTGTCGATTACTCATGCGCTTCGTCGCAAGTCGGAGGCACGGTAGCGCAGAGCGATATCTATAAATAGAACACGTTCCCGTGGATCGCTCTTTTCGGCGGCGATCGGCGCGGCGAACGGATCTCTGACGTGTACTTCACTCGGCGGCGGCGTGATTGTACTTCGTGAAGATATGCATGAAGAATACGTGCAAGTTAGCTTGAAGACTTGTGCGTGTGATTGCTGGTGCATCCGCTTGCATGGTGTGCTGTGCTATTTTCCAACAGTTCTTTTCAGAGCTAACAATCTTGTTTCACGAACATTAAAACAGCTCTTTTCAGAGCTATGTGCTTTCTGTTTCACGAACACGTCAATGTATCTTGGTAACGGTATAATGGTAAAGGTTATGAACGGTGAAGGTATTTTTAAGGTAAAGGTATCGGTAAGGTTAAATGGTAAAGGTATCGGTAAGGTTAAATGGTAAAGGTATCAGGTAAGTTGTCTTGTAGTAGCCTCATTGAATTACTATTACTACTTACGTAATAATAGTTCGATGTGGTAGGTAGCCACACTTTGTTTTACAATATAGATTAGTATTAAAGCAAAATAAAATATTAACTAATGACATCGATTATCGCTTTATCCCTGCTGAAAGTTCCAAATAAAAAACTATAGAACTTACAAAATTTACAGAAGTTATACGATTCATGTTTGGACTTTGTAAATAAAATCTCTCGGAATAAGATAAGATATCTCTGATTGTAAAACCTCAACTGGCTCCCAATTCGCTTTTGCAGAAACACGCATATTCTTAGCCTACTTTACTCTAATTCTATTAAATCCTATACGTACTGCACCTGTTTATCTAAAGGTACGATTTAAATTTCTTTGCGATTCTCATGAAAGCAGTATTCGTTCTCACGATAGCTAACTTCTTGAAATAACATCTTTTCTGTTCTTTTTGGGAAATTATACTGGCATATTTTTTCATCATATCTATAGCCTGGTACTTTTTTTGACAAATTATTACATTTGCAAGCTGGAACGGGAGGGAGGGTATTCGCTGGAATCCATGTTTAATTAAGCTTCACTCCAATCCATGAGAAATATTTACTCACAAGTTCACAACCCCTACCGCTGCAGGTTCACCACCGCTATACTGCGAGCATACAGCTGACAGCTCACTTCAGCCTGTCGCGTCATATGTGTTACCCATAGTCATCACCATTTCACCACACTGGGCAGGCGGGTTGGTGACCGCAGGGCTAGCTTTGTCGCACCGAAGACGCTGCTGCTCCTCAAAGCCAGCCGTTGGATGGTTATCCCGACATCGGTCGGCTTTTTAAGTTCCAAGGTGGTAGTGGAACTGTGTTATCCGTTTGCACCAACGGGAAGAGAAGGGTGGCTATATTCTTTACTGCCGTTACCACACAACATAGTTGACAGCGCTCAAATATACGTTACACTTATAAAATTGGTCTACAACGCCCGCGGCGCTTTTTACGTTATGGAAGGGCACAGCAATTTTAGCGGTCGTGGTCGATGGCGTTATGGACCTTTAATGGAACGCACTGTCAATGTCGAAAAGTTTTGACATTGACTATAAGCCACATTTAAAACGAATGTTGTACTTTACTAAACTTCCAAATCCATATATTCAACTGCCTATAAATCCTCTTTTTTCTATTCCCTATAAAGCTCTTGTATATCGTCCTGTCATTGTTACAAACCTTGGTCTTATCAAAGGTTCCCCGAACACTAAGTCTCTCTTTAATTATGTAGTTCATCAAAATTGGTCCGATCATCTACTTATTTATACCGATGCGTCTAAACTGTCAGCAAATAGCTGCGTTGGCGCAGCCTGCTGGATCCCAAAATTCAAAATTATTTTACAGTTTAAGTGCCCGCCTGAATCATCGGTCTTCACCGGTGAAGCCGTCGCTATTTTGGAAGCTATTTTATATGCCCACTCCCACGATTTAAGACAAACCGTAATTTTGACTGACTCCTTAAGTTGCCTATTAGCAATTAAGGAAAACCCGTTTCGTAGCAGAAAAAGATTTGTCATTATTTTAAAGATCAGGGAAGTTTTGTTTTTATGTCATCAGAAAGGTTTGCAGATCACTCTTGTTTGGATTCCCAGTCACTCTGATATTCCCGGCAACGAGACTGCGGATTCATGTGCCAAATCTGCCATCCAAATCGGCTCCCATGCTCACTATAAAAATTTCTGTTATGATCTTGGTGTTGCAGCGAATACTCGGTTGGCCAATTCGTGGACATCATCTTGGATATCATCCAAAATGGTAAAAGGTAAATACTATGCAAGCCTGCAACCAGAAATCCCTAGACGACCATGGTTTTTCCGTTTTAGACACGCCGATCGCTGGGTCACTTCGACCATTTGCAGGTTGCGTTTAGGTCACGCGTGCACACCTAGACATCTCGCAAAAATTAGAGTACGGGACCATTCACTCTGTGAATGCGGTTTAGATGAAGGATCCCCATCCCATATCCTGTTTAATTGCCCCAAACTCCTTCATCCGTTGTATGACGTACTCCCTCCTGAAGTTCCCCGCCCTATAAATGTTGAATCTTTATTAATGTTTGTGTTTAGTCCTCTGTGTTCCTTTTTATGTAAATATATTAAATATAATAAAATTAAATTGTAAATATTACAATGTATATATATATATATATATATATATATATATATATATATATATATATATATATATATATATATTTAGTACAATGTTATATACTTATTAATATTTTTATATTTTTGTACATTTTGAGAGTATTGTGAATAAATACATACTATTTTCGTGTATTTTCAAAATTTAACTAAATTATATTCTCAAATCCACCGAAATAATAACAATCTCCGTCGTGTGTTCTCCATCCCACGTGACATTGGCGAAATGATATGTGTCAAACTGACACAACTAAAAGCCATTAAGCAAAGAACTGAACTAAAACGAATGTTTATTTGAAGTCTTAAAAGCCATTAAACAAATTAATCAATTTGAAGTATAATAAAACTTCGGCGATAGTTTGTTATTTATTTTTTGGTTTTAATATGTCTACCAGTACGGAAGTAGTAACATCTGTAGGAAATTCTTGGATTATATGCCGGTCAAATACATATGCTGGTCGTATTTATTACTTTAACACAATGACTGGAGAAGCGGCATGGAATTTAAGCGAAACTGAGGTAATTTTAAACATTAATGAGTAAAATAAATAGCAATGTTTCTTAAAATTACTAATCATTGTTGTAAATAATTGCAGATGTTCATGTTGAGGTGAGCATCAACTAGAATATTTTATTAAAAGTTTTAATTTTACAGATTGAAAAAGCGAAGAAGAGAACGTCAATAATTGCAAGTCAAACAGGTTTTCAAATAGATAACTGTCCTGAACCCAAAGACTCACCACGAGATCTATCAAATCAGATACCGTCACATTCTAATAAACAAAAAATACCTTCTCGAAAAATGGTACCTTCTAAAGTGTATAACAAACAAATTATTAATAATCAGTTTCCAAGACCTAATTTCCCATATACAACTCCTTTTAATTCCTTAAGTTCTATAAATCCTATGCAATATTCTATGGTTGTTAATCCAACTGTTAACCCTAGTATGTGGAACTTCAATCCACAACCTATATTTGTGACTCCCAATGTAATAAATCAACAACCAGTAATTAATACCACATTTAATAATAATGACTATGTGCCAGTAACAAACACTTCTGTTCCTTTGTCAAGCCGTTTTAAAATTTTTAATGAAAATCAAAGAAGGAATCGAGTAAACAAAGGTTCATTTAGAGGCCGAAAAAATAATTTTAGGAATAGATTCAATAATGCAAGAAATTCGATGGATTTGAGGCTTCTTTTATCATCAAAAAAGAGAAAACCAAACAATCTTAATGGTAAAGGTATATTTTATAATTATTTTTTTCAGCTACTTTTAATGCTCACTTTATATTTATATGTTTCCTGTTTTATCTTGTAGAGGCTGAAGATTTCCAACAAGAACTATCTGATGTTAAATCAAGTAATAATATAAATAGTAAAGATAAAAGGACACCTTTTCACCAACTTATTTCTTGTGATGATGTTGATGATGACATTTGGTTTGAGGTAAGAAACTTTTTACTCTAAAAATTGTATGAAATATATATATTTTTTTTTTATACATAACAAAAACATCCATGGGTACTAAAGTGCCCATGCCTTTTTTTATTTACATTATTATTACATTGTTTGCTTAAAATTACGAACTTAAGCTTATTGTCTCGAATTTGATGGTGAGTCCAGAAGTGATCGTATATATAATATACATATAAACAAAAGGTAAACTTAATACCTAATGGTTTTCTCTCATATTCCACCTTTAGCTCAAACAGAAAAAACAAATGAATTGTAGGCAGTTAGTAACACATAGATAATCATATACATATTATATACACCTACATATTTAAAGTTAATAAATACATAGAATATTTATTTATTTATTTACTTTTATAAAACAACATATTTTTTTAACATTGTAAAAAAGATAATACCTATGTTAAGATAATTGAACAATTGTTATTTGAGCTATGAAACAACTGTTCATTATTATATATTTATTCAATAAAGTTAATGTATTAACTACATTACTCAGACTTCCTAAGCAGACTATTTGTTTTTCATGTTCATTTATATTAGATCTTTTCAAAATGTAATTCTTTCAGGAAAACCAAAATAGAAGCCAAAGTTTTAAAGATTCAATAGATATATCACCCTTAAGAAAGTTCCTGCAGATGGAAAATAGCTTTGATATCTGGTATATTGTTCTGGACTCAAACGTTCTTCTTAACAATATTACTTTTCTTGAAATTTTGTTAAATTCAGGTAAGATTTTTTTGACATTAAAATTCTAAATACTTATGTTATCAATACAATTAATTATATGTAACCTGTAAAAATAAATCAACAAAAACAGCCGCTCTGGTGTAGTGATGCATGTGGTTACCTAAAATACTGATGGTTTGCGGGTTCGATTCCTGTACCGGATGGATGTCCGTTTTTGTGGGTCTCTCCAATGTGCCTCGGAGGATACTTAAAGCCGTTGGTATGCGTGATTATTGTGAATACCTACCTCCTACATGGAGAAAGAGGGCTATGCCCAGCTATGCCCAGCTGTGGGATGTTACAGACTGAAACATAAGCTGTAAAAATAATTATTACAAGGTAATATAAGAAGTATTTAATTATATCACAAATACTGCATACCGTTCCTAAGTCATATACAGAAAGTCAGTCAAACAGAAGCAGTAATTTATGCTGCATAAGATTGGTAGAACTGAACTTAAACTACTGCTTCTTTTTGGTATACAGCTTAGGTATTTTTACATGATTGTGGTTTTATTTAATACCTTTAACTTTTATCCAGTCTGTATAAAAAAATAATGTTCGGGATCTTTTTAATAGTATTGTTCCCGAAAGTATGTATGGGTTTCAGTTCTTGAAGATCTTTTCGAGTTTTCTTGGAGATCTCAAAATCCAGGGTACATTTTATGTTGATACACATGACCCAAGAGTTTAGTCATAACTGTGATTAAATAAACAATTAATGCAATATAAATATTTAAATGTCATGGACAATAAAATAATATAAGAAATAAGTTACATAGAGAAGTCTGCTGTTTTAGATAAACAATGCCGCTTAATGGTACCTCAAGCTGTTATGAATAAAATAGAAATGGCAACTAAGTCTAGTCTCCGAACTCAAGCTTATGGAGCTGCATATTTTGTTTTACAAAAAGTTGATGCAAATATCGCAGTAATCGGTAAGTAATCAATGTATTTATTTCAAAGGTAATATTTCTAAACACATTTTAGTTATAAAAGGAATTCTAAATAAAACTTCATCCTTGCTTTATATAATTATATTACCACTAGCTGGGCCCCGTGTTTTCACCCCCATTGATTTGAGAAAAAATTAGCCTGAAATTGAAGAATAAATTTACCAACCGTCAATCATGTTGATTTAGTTTCAAAATTAAAGCCGTCATATATATATATTATATAATTTTAATATATTATTAATTTACAAAAACAAAAATATTTTTTTAGTTGTGGTTGCCAGTGGAATTATCTATAAAATGATATATAATTTATGTGGAGTAATTGTGAGGTTTTTTCTAAAAAGGGAGGCGATCATCTTAACCTTAGCTTTAGTTAGATGAATTAGTTGATCAAGTTTCAATGAGAATATATCAATGGAAGTTCGTAATGGATGCCGTTGTTTATTACCTGTTCTTTGTCTATTTGTTCATTTTTTAGGTACAGAAAATCAACAAGAAAGTAATGACGACAGAGCCGCTATATTGAATTGTTGTACAATATTAACAGATCAAGGTTACCCAGTGGTGAGTTATTTTACTATATTGTTATTTATGCACAGGAATATTTGTATATATTGTATATATATATTATTTCCATGTATATTTATCAAAAAAAAAAAATAGTTATAACAGGCTTCTGTTACCTGTAACACCAGCATTAAGTTGCTTATCATAGGAACAGATGACCATGTGTGTATGTTATAACTTATAAGATATTTAAAAGATATAAAAAAACCCTATTTACTTATAATACCATGAATGTCATACAAAATGTTTAGTAATAATCAGTAGGTTATATGTATAGTAAAAATGGATTGACAAATGAAATAGTAATGTTAGTAACATTTTTTGTATATTTTTAAGTTACTAAGTTTTAATATTCCTTCTCAGGTGCTTTTAACTGATGATATAGAGTTTCATAATTTAGAAGGAAATACACAATATCAAGTACTGACAGTCAATCAAGTTAAAAATATATTGAGTAAGACTGTGTCGAATGCCCCTAAAAGTAATAGTCTTGAAGACCTAACATTAAGTCGAAGTATAGTAATTACTATTCCCAATGATGTAAACAAACCTAGTTTAAATCACGTTAAAGAAAATATATGCAAAGATGCTATGGCTTACCCTACCGAAAAATATTCTAAAGCAATTAATATACCTGAAGATAGTGCATCTGATAACATAGTCGAAACAAATGAAATGCTGAAAAATAATAACAGTATAGGTGTTCAAACAAATACAATAAACTTACTACAAAATGCCAATGATAAAAGAATAGGGACTTCATCATCAAATAATGATGAAAAAATGTTAAATAAAAATACAAGACCAACTTTGAACCGAACATTGTCCAATGGTTTTAACACAAAACCAGATACTGAGAAACAAAAATTGAGGGGGCATAAACTTAGAACAAAATCAATTTCGAATTTGAATAAAGTTAATGACAATGAACTAACGAAAAGTGATAATATTAGTGAGGAAAGCCATCTGCCAAACTGCAATAGTGATAGAGATTTCTTAGTTCAAAATAGTTTTGATGACAACTCTATAATTGAAAAGACATCTACAGGAAAATCAAATACAAGTAACAATGTCAAAATGGATAATACTCAAGTAGAAAATAAAACAAACAATTTAGTTAAAGTGAATTGTTTACCCGAAAATACTGAAATTGAAGATAAAAATGTAATGTTCGAAGTGACAAGTAGTGATATGGAAGAGTGCTTAAGTAGAAAATGTGATGAGTTCATTTCACGATTTGTCCAAATAATAGAAGAAGCTAGTACTCAAGTATTACAACAGGATCCACCGTTTGTACTAGATACTATGCCTCCGCCGTGGACGATTTATGAAGCGACAGAATGCATAAAAAGAAAATTTCATAACGACAATGACATAGTTGATGCGGCGAACAAATTGTTAAATGTTTTATTCGTAATAGGTGGCTTGAGAGGTACGCATAAAGTAAATAAAGTATCAAAAAAACTTTCCTTTTTTAATGTTTTGTATTTTTTTAGGTAAAATTACAATTGACATTAGTCCACAAAAGTATATGGAAATGTATAGTTACGGTGTTTATTTAATAGATGCACTACAGGTTAATATATTTATTTTTTTATTACCATAATATATATTATAGTTACAAAAACCACGGAAATAGTATAATTTAATTTGTTAACAGGGTCTGTTAAATAATAGTGAGGATCTTCAGATTGCCGCAGAATCTCTCTCTAAACTGTTAAGTGATATAGAGAATACAAATGTAAATTCCGATAGTCGCTTTGAAGATTCATATACCGATATACTTCCTGAAACTGAAAACAACGTAACTCAAGAGAAATCAAGCAATGGTATGTGGAAAAAATGAATAGTTAAACTAAATTTATTTTAATAACTCTTGACTGGGCCGGTGGCGCAGTTACCCGTGACCGTGTTCTAGCTCCGGATTCAGACTTTAAGTCTAACTACAACTTTGGGTATAGAGTTTATATAATTATGTATTTATTGAAAAAAATATGAAAGTGTATTTTTGTCAGCTGTCATCTGAAATACAGAAGTTCTGGTAACTTATACAAATGAGAATCTTTAGTGTATTATGTAAAAAAAAAATCAACTTTTTCTTCTATTTATACTTACTGATGATTTTCTACAGATGTTTCATTGTTAAAGCGCTTAGATCTTTTTTCCGTTTCCAATAAAACATAGAGCCATCTCAAACGCTTTAAAAATTACTTTAAGAACCATAATATACATCAAAATTGTTATCTTAATAAATATGTATAGTTGGACATTTTTATATTTTTACATTTTTATATTTTTTATATTGATATTTGTCAACACTTTTAACCGCTGCTACTCTATCGTGTTCCACATTTAAAGTTTGTCTGAAATAAATCGTTAAACAAAAACATAATTTTCGTACATTACTACTATTATCATCAACTCTATAGTTAAAAACATATAGGAAACTAAAAATATTTCTTTTGTAATAATGATTTACTGTATAATTTTGTTTTGTAGTAGAGGCAATAACAGAGCTAGTGAACCCTGTCAACGATAAAATGGCTACTAAAAGTGAATGTAAAATCGTGACTTTTACTAACAAAAGTCCAGAGAAGAAAGCAAAAACTGAAAGTAACATTAGCTCCCATGGAAGCTATACGTTAAGATCGTCGAACAAGAAATTGTTACAGGTATTTAATAGCTCTGGACAATTCATACCGCGTGTTATGCCCTCGTACAACCTTTCGAATAATGACGTATGACGGAAATGGTCCATCTTTGATAATTAGCTCCTGAATGATATACATTCGCGTGCAACTGAATCGACTCAAGCCGTATATTGGTATAAAAGTTCGATTTTTAGGAAAATGGCTTATCTGACTTTCTTGTTTTTTTTTTTTTTGTTTGAAAGCCTAATCTTTTCTCTTAAAAAATGCTAGCCTAATGAGAAAAATCGGTTGAGTATTTATTGATAAAATTTAATTTGACAGAAATGCATAAAAAATGAAGAAAAATGAAAACAACAACATAATGAATAAAAAAATTATTTTTGATAAAAGTAAAGAAAATTAAAATTTTCAATACTTTGTATTGCCTCCCCTAGATTTTATGCGATTCGCTTGCATGCGATTTTTCATTGATTTTATCAATTTTTTGATAAAATCTTGAGATATCATATTCCATTCTTCCTCTAGCGCAGTTTTGAGTTCGACGATGCTTGATGGAGCCGTATCTCTAGCTCGCGCCCTCCGTTTTAGCTCGTCCCATAAATGCTCAATGCAATTCAGATCAGGACTGAGGGCTGGCCACATCATCGTCTCAATTTGCACCTCTTGATGAAACTGGCGAGTAACACTTGCTGTATGGCACCGAGAATTATCATGCATCCATAGAAAATCTTCTCCTATGTACCCTGTATAAGGTACAACATGATCGAGGATAATGTTTTCCACGTACTTTTGAGCTGTTAGACCACCACTCCGACCACCACCAGGCACGAAAACAAGCTCGGTCTTCCCTTCATATGATATTCCAGCCCACATCATGACTGAACCACCGCCATATGATACTGTTTCAGCGAAACAGCACTGCGAGAACCGTTCCCCTGGACGCCTGTATACTCAGTCTCTTCTGTCGTTGCCATGGAGACACATTCTGCTCTCGTCAGTGAACAACATGACGCTCCATTGCTCAATAGTCCAATTGAAATGTTCACGAGCAAATTGAAGTCGGGCTTGACGGTGAACTGCGGTCAGTTTCGGGCCTCTGGCTGACCGTTTAGGAGTTAAATTGGCTTTCTTCAGGCGTCTTCTAATTGTCCACTGATTGACAGCCACTCCTCGAACCCTTCTGAGCTCCTGTTGCACATCAACGCCCCTGAAATGGCGATTTCTCAACGAAGTTGAGATAATGAAGCGGTCTTCCGTCTCAGATATGCTCCGGTGTCTGTCTCTTAAAACCTTCTGTATACTCGTGAAACAGCTGATTGCCTCATGTTAAGTTCACGAGCGACTTGCCGTTGATTATGGCCATTATGTTGCAAGCGCAACAAAGCTACACCTTGGGTCGCTGCTTCTGAGGTAGTGTCCATTGGAGAGCGATTAAAATACTGGGAACTTAAGGAGATGTGTACCAGTCAACGTCTGACGAGTGACTGATAAGAAATATGGGTCACGTGAACTTTTATACATGATTAATTAGTCTCGCAACTCGTGGGTACCGCAACGAGTAATTTCCGTAACGCTCATGTTTGATCGTATTTATTTAAAAAGTTTTGTCATTGTTTATTTGAAAATTGGTATATTAATGAAAAAAAAAATATATGTGTTTCGAATAAAAAAACTTTTACAAAAATCGGATAAGCCATTTTCCGAAAAATCAAACTTATATACCAATATACGGCTTGAGTCGATTCAGCTGCACGCGAGTGTAGTAATGGTATCTTATATTAAAACTCGTTTACCAACTTTTCAGGAAAAGGAAGAATTTTCAGACAAAATGAAAGTGATACAAAATATAGACCCTGAATCTTCCTTTTTTATGAGCCTTCGTCTGAAAAGAAATGAAAATACTAATAGCGATCTTGATGTAAATAAACCGTTTGACGGTGATGTCAACATTGAAGATCGAGACAATTTTGAAACAGTAAATACAGAAAATGTTTGCGAAAGTGTTAGTAAAACAAATGAAAATGTAGATACATATAATTCGGAACAAGAAAATAATTTTGCTAATGAACCAAAAGTTATAAGAAATTTCACGCTATGTCCAGAAATTGAAAATAAATTAAAAGAAAAAAAAATTGCCTATGATAGCTGGATAAGTAAAAACTCTGCTTACCGAAATGAAATGGTATCTGAAGAGACTGAAGAGTTCGACTATGAATCAATGGAAAACGAATATTACGGTTGCGATTATGAAATGTATGACGCTGAAGATATATCAGAGCTTAATTCTTCCGATAGATGTACTGAAAACGAAGAAAGTGTAATCAGTGCAGAGAAAACGTATATACATTTTAAAGATATTATTGGAAAAATAGAACATAATATTAGGGAATCTTTTTCATTGGTTCACAGATTTTGGTAAATAATTTTAAAAATAATTTTGTTAAATAATTGTTTTTACACCTGACGAGCAAGTCCTTTTCTGAAGTCAGTTAATTATTTTATTACAGTGAAAAATGTTACACGACTCTGCGTTCAAATGAAAGAAATAATAAGAAACAAGAAATGCAACACATAGCAGAAGATACTTACCTATATTTAAGTAATTTGTGTGATGCTTTAAATAGGTAATTATAACTTGTTATTATTTAGGTTTGTTGAAATATATATTATTTAAATTTTGAAATAAAATTTGTCCATTCTATGTAGCATTTTAAGCAGAGAATCAAGTGATTCAGCATATAGAATACAGGAACTCTTGAAGTTAGAAGAATTGGGAGAAATAGTTTTAGAAGATAATGATTTAGAAGGTTACAGGTATATTAATTTTTAAATCATTTAATAATACACACAAACTTTAGAGTTTATAAGAAATTGCCACCAAGTAAATTTAAAATAACCATGTGCACTTTTTGATTTTTATTTTTACCACTATGAGACAAAATAATAAATTCATATTTATATGTTACTAGATTAATTATGGATATATTAGCTACGTTTTGATACAACCTTATTTACTGCTTCATTTGTCATAATTTTGTTGCGCTAAATAGGTACGGGAAGGATTAGTAAAGTTAGAAGAAAGGTAAGGGCTACTCCAATGCTATTAAATAGTAGTTTTTAGTTTCAATAATAGTAATAAGCTTTTTTCGTTTTAGTTACTGACATACATACATAGTCATCATCACTACACTTGAGGAAAGTTTTTGATTATATTGTTTTAACTGCCAAATATATGTAACACAAATATAGCTCGTTAATATGTGCTTCATCATCATCCATCATTTAGGAAGATCCATAAGGACTAACGTTCAGACATACATGTTATAATAATAACATAATATATATGCAATATTTGAACACATATAAATATTAATTCTCAAGCAAAAATGAAACCCGCAACCATGTATACCTTTAACGGAACTAACATCACTACTATACAATAATATCGCCAAGACAAGAACTGAGAATCACAATGGAAACTTTTAATTGAATTCGACGTTTCAAAAGGATTACATGCATCCGCTGTGATTAGCTATTAGGGCGCCTTCAAATTGGAGGCGTGAGGAAGCGCTGCAGTTGCGCCCCTGTGGCGCGCTAGCCGCGCCACCTCTAGTTTCCATACAATTTCTAAAAGCGCAGTCGCAGCGCCACTACCGTAACACGCGCACGTCATTTTTGTGTAAGGAAGTGACACGCTTTTAATCTTTATTGACAAACAAGAGCTTAATACTTTTATGTAGAAAATCCATTGCGTAACTGGCAAATGTCACTAGAATTTGCGAAAGCATTATAGACGCACGTCTGCTGCGCCAGTCACGCCACTGCAGCGCTTCCTCACGCCTCTAATTTGAAGGCGCCCTTACATTTGTAACATATAAATGTGAATAATACGAATTGCGAGAAATTAATGTTGCAAATATTCGTTGTTTGCAAATTATTACTAAATGTATTTATTGCTAATAATTTGTTTTAGGACTTTCGTCACCAAATGCATTGAACAAGGAAATGTTTTAAAGGATTCCGTTCAACTAGTGATCGACGCTAGTAGAGAATAACCAAAAAACTTTCAATATAATAACTATATTGTTCTATTTTATCAAATTTGCATGAACTAAAATTTGTTTGCTAAACAAAAGGGAAAAAAACGAGAAACGATACGTTACGTAATGCATTATACTGTTAGTTATTTTTATTTTTAAATGATAAGCCTCTTTATCAGTTCTAAGTTTAAAAGATTTTAAAACATGTTTTTACATCTCGACAAAAATCATAAATAATAAACGTTTAAGTATTTTAAATTAGACTTTTATTAACGAAACATTAAAAAATCCTTAACTTTTATGTATTGGACGTTATTATAATGGTGAGTGATTAAGAGTATTTTATTATTTATGGCACAGTAAGTGCGTAACCATCATTATTATGTTAATAATATTAACATTAACAATACCAATGAAAGATAAGACAATGACTAAATTAAATATTTAACGAAAGCCTCTTCCGTCCACCATAGCTTGAGCACAGTACTTCGGGAATTGTATGAGTGATAATAAAAAGTCTGTGAGGCCCTGAAACAAAATTGAAAAAGATTATTGATAAATTTAGACTAATCCATGACTTTTTTGTAAAAAGTATAGTTACCTAATTTTTTATGTTAAATATCATGCACAAGAATAGATATATAGAAGACAAAATATAGCTAAAGCGTTCGATGTAAAACATAATTTTTTTAATAGGAAGTTGTTTGGTTAACTGATTTACATGTAAATTCTGTAACATAATTTAATTTACATAGCCAACATTAACCATATTAGTTTTTAGTGCATATGATAATTTTCGCGATAATTATGATATTATCGAAATAATTCAACTTCCTACTATGTATATTATTAAGTTTTATGACAAGTTCACAGGCAGTGATGGCACCTGCGTATTTGTCTCGCTTATAATATGTTTTTTATTTAAATAATATAATTATATATTTTAGTAGTAAAAAAATTTAGTTTCTCATTTAATAATTTGGTACACCATACAAAAAACCAACTGAAATTCGAGGTACTATCTTATTAGCATTAACATTTAGCGCTATCTGTTGCTATCAGGAGTTGGGCTACTATTCACTCGTAAGTGAATAAGAGTAGAATATATTTACAGCTATTGCACGAAAGCGACAATCACCGTGAAAAGAATACCACTACGACAGTACATTCTTAGGTATTTTAACTGTTTCTTAAGGTCATTGCCCAGAGGATCTAAATTAAAATGATCATCCTCTTGAGGAAATGCCCGGGCGTAGAGATAGTCTGAAAACCGGTACCCTGACTGACTGGCTCATCAGAAAAGAGACAACATTTTTTTTTATCACTTACATATATGTAAATAAATAGTCTGTGTAATAATAAATATTGATATTGCATCAAAATATATGCTATATTACTGTATTGTGTGGCTACGGTACTAAAGAATATAGCCACCCCCTCTCTTCCCGTGGCTGTCGTAAGAGGCGACTAAGGGATAACACAGTTCCGCTACCACCTTGGAACTTAAAAAGCCGACCGGTGGCGGGATAACCATCCAACTACTGGCTTTGAAATACACAGGCCGAAGACGGGCAGCAGCGTCTTCGGTGCGACAAAGCCAGTACTGCGGTCACCAACCCGCCTGCCCAGCGTGGTGACTATGGGCAAAACACATGAGCTCACGTTATTTTTGGCGTAAACTTGTGGAGGCCTATATCCAGCAGTGGACTGTATAGGCTGTAATGATGAATGATGATATGCTATATTATATTAATAGGTAAATAAATTATATGCTAGTTTTTTGTGCATCTATCGTTGTTCTTCTCATATGTACCTATACGTACCGTAAAACCTTACAAGATTGCCCAGCTTATCTGAGTTTGCTCAGCAAGGTACTTTTCACAAATATTTAAAAAACCGGCAATATTTTTTTGCTGTGCTTAGTTTTTAAACTATGGAAGAAAATTGAATATGTGTCCTGCAATACTAATTAACTGATTTTTTCTTACGTCATTTCAGTTGGCTATTAAACTGTGTTGAAGTTGGTGGTATATTTTGCGGGCCAAAATTCGTGTGAAAAACTCTCTTTAAAACTCGATTTGTAATAATCCCAAGGTGGGCAAGTTTTTGACCATTGGTAGCTTGTGATAAATATACAAGAAAGATCGAATATCCGATGCGAAATCTCTCTTAAATTCAAAAATATGATGGTGGGCATTGTCAAATTAGTTTTTCCAAAGTAGTTGTTACAACTTTGTCCACCAAAATGTTGTCGTTAAGGTTGTCACCTCAATGTTAAATTGGATTCGAGATAAGTAGATACTATTTTTTTCATTAATTTCGAAACTACCTAAGTGCATACTTAAATAGTAATTTCATAATCCTTTGTTTTCATTAATTTTGTAATTTAATTTTGAAATCAATACATGAGCTGAAAATGAAAATTTTGTTGAAAAGGTTCATTGAATGTATTTGCAACATAATAAGGGTGATTTTGGATAAGAGTATTTGTTAATTTTGCTGAATTTATTTATTTTTATATTTATCTCAGGATGCATAATACTAAGCCTAAAAACACAAGAAAGAAAAGAAGAACATTAAGAAATGTTAGATTTAGCGGTTGACATGATAGAAAATAACAGGATGTCAAATCAGGAGGCAGAAATGAGGTTCGGGATCCCTCGATGAACGGTATTAAATAAAGTTAAGAAAATTCACTTAAAATCACTTGGAGGACAAACCAAGTTCACTGACGAAGAGAAAGAAAATTGGCAAATGTGTTGTTAGCTTCAGCAGATTATGGCAGCCCCATGACGAAAATGGATGAAAAAATGGTAGTCTATAAATATGTAACAAAATTCACGGACTGATTTGTTCGATGGAAAATTACCCAGTAATACGTGCATGTACTTTACACTACTGCAAATTGTATGATAGTTCAATTTTTTTAGATTAATGTTTAAGAGTGAAATAAGTCATAGTAACATCAAGTACGTCACCGTACTGATTAGTAATAAAAAATGTGAAAACCCTTGTTTATCATTTTATTTGTATGAAAAATCACAAAAAAAAAATTTGACTGCCCACTCAAATTTGACAGGTAATATAAATATTTAAACTTTTATTATTAAGGTCCTATAATAGGTTAAGCATTTTTCTAGAACTATTCCCAAATCTGGTGTTCTTAAGGTAGAAAATACGGAAGTTACAAAGGTTTCCGCAAAATGGGCAAACTTGTAAAAAGTACTATATATTTGGCCCGGTGTCCAAATAGAGGTTTTTGGCACAAAAATATTCATTATCTTGATATTATAATACATACTCTGCAAAGAACACTACATTTACCTATTATGTAGTGCAATAACACATTAGAAATAGTATTATTAAAAAAAAAAAAAAAAAATTAAAGTTGAATTCAAATTCGCAAGAAAACTGGGCAAAGTCGTACGGTTTTACGGTACCTAATTTAATAAAGTTACAATTCAAATTTTAAATAAAATTTTCATAGTAATCCGGTTTTAATGCGGTTATACTTGTTAGACTGGCACATAATTACTCAAAGGATCAGTTCAAACACATCTATTGTAATATTTTTATTACAAGTATTTTTACAAATTTTCGCTTAAGTTATAGGTATATGACTATCAAGTGAAGTCGCATTAATTATTTTAATTAAAATAATATAACTTGTAATGTGACATTTTACTTAGCGCGTCGAGTACTAAATTTATTTGGCACACCTCAACCGCATTGAATTCTCACTTCTCTACTTCGTGTATTTTATTACTATGTAACGAATACCTACCGATAATCCTTCGATGCAAACTGTTAACGGGAGCAGTATAATGTAGAAGCCAGAGGCTAATGCAGCGAGCCACAGTGAGAGGAATATAAAGATTATTAACCATATTATCGAGTAAATTATATTCACCATTATCTGTAAAAATAATAATACACTATTAAAGCAGATGATAAAGTAATCTGTTTCACTATCGTTTGTATAACTTGCGTCGTTACTCGATCGTTAAATTCTGTTATGTTATAAATATAGGATAAAACAAGCATTCTTGAACATATTAGTTTATTTTTGTAATACAACTCGTAAATTAATGGTTTCGTTAGTGTGACTTGTGATTTAAAGTATAAAAATAAAATTAACATGTTATTCTTAAACATTTGTTACACATAAAATACATATTAAAACTAAAACGTGCTGATTTTTCTAAATCTTTATCATGAATGTAGGAAAAAATGTTATTTATAATGTCCAACTTATTTCCATTAATAAGTAACATGTAATAAATAATATCTAGATTAATTTTAAAATCGTTCCAAGTGAAAGCGCTTCTAAAGTTTCTTCTTTGGGTGAAGGAATGCTAAGTATCTTCTTATATAGCTCTAACAAATTTTATATTCAAACAGGTAACGTGACAACTCGTCTAGTTTGTTTACGTGCGAGTAGTGTGAATTGATGCGTCCTATCTGCCTGTCTACTTTAAAACCTGTTTATTGTTACGAAATATGAATGCGTACGATTTTCGGTTCACGAAACAATATCGAATAAACAACGGAACAATTTACTATAAACTAATGGAATTTATTTGCAAAATTTATCATCATCGCATTATTTACCTACTTATTATTAATAATTTTTAATAATTTAGGTATAGAATTTATAATTGTTGACATGGAAATGTGTCATTTTAAATGTTTTAATCAATAATTCCATTTGGCTACGTAATTTAATGTTATCATAATGTGAAAAACGAATATGTGAGTAATCGAAGCTATTTATTTAACCTACTTTAAAGTGAATTCAAAGGTAAGTAATAATAAAGGGCCAACGGTATTTTAAAAATGATGATATCATATTAACTTTACTATTTCTAAGAATACATCATGATATAATTAAAGTGTTTAAGCTGTTCTGATTAAAAATATCGCTTTTGGTGACATCATTTTTACAATACTTTATATATGTAGTAAGATAAAACATTAACTACAAATATTAAATTATTTGATATAAAAATATTTCTATTACAAAATGTTAATTGGGAAAAAATTTACCACTTACCGATATCGGTTATTTTATAGTGTCGAAACAAAACACGAAGTTCGAACCGAAACGTCCAAAGTATCTACAAGCTAGCGTGTGACTGCAAGGCTGTTTGCTAGATAACAACGTTTGCTTTGAATGTAGAATAGCTACCTACCTCTTAACATGCTCATAACATACAAATATCAAATGACTCATTTACTCACACGCTTTATATAAATGAATAATAAACTAATGATAGTAAGGAATTTTTAGGATAATAGTAAAATTAGAAGGTATAAGTAGGTAGTAAATGTATTTTACTTGCGTATTAATTGGATTGATTTTTGGGATAACAAATAGGGTAATAAATAAAATTGAGCTATTGGTTCATTATCATATGTATAACTTTAAACTTTTCTTAAGTTTCTACCATAGACATTGGATTTTTTATGGTTATTTTTATCTCACCTTGAACCAAAGCGCTTTCTTCAAAACTTGTGGTTTATAACCGACTTCAAAAATAGGAGGAGGTTCTCAATTCGACTGTATCCCTTTTTAACGTGTCTTACCTCATAACTTTTTACTGGGTTTACCGATTTTGAATCTTTTTTTAAATTATGTTATGGGCTTACTCTTGACCCCAGTCTAGCTCTAGAGCAGAGACGAGGTCGAAGATGGAGCGAGATCAGTCAGAAAAAGCCTGTTCACTCGCGCTTAAAACATGTTCGGGTTATATGAACTCGGAAATACAGACGCCGCACAGTGGGACAGAACCGTGCGTATAGTTCGCGTCATGTAAAAAGAACGCTGAAGGAAAATGGACGGGGTGCGTTTGCGCATACGTATACTCGCGCACAAAAGTACTATTGTTTTATTTTTTAATTAGGCTTTCACTCGCGGCTTCCTATAATGGTTATTGGTAGATACATTAAAAATAATAAAAATACCGGTGCGAATACTTCGGACTAAATAAGTATAATAATTATCACTTTACAAAATTACATTTTTTTTTTTCAAACAAAAGCATTAAGAAATTTTTTAGTTATTGAAATGTCGTATTCAAAAATATTAATTATCTGTACTCTCGATATTTGTATCTTAATAGTTTTTATGTATTTAAAATGATAAATTGATATTTTTTTTAGTTATATAAATAGTAAATGGAGCTTTACAAGTGTCCGTATGCTAATGTGTTGTGAAAGTAAGTGATAAATGCGGAAAAAACGTGAATTACGATTGACAGTGGTTTGTTTACCAAATAAGATTGTTTCAAAAAATGGACAGTACGAAAAAGTTTTTTCAAGAGTTGGCAGCACTGTAAATCGCCTTTTGCGCATTTTGACAACCAGTGTTCTTTTTACATGACGCGAATTATATATTATAAATAATTTTTCTCACTTCTCTATGTAAAACTATTTCGTTTCGTAATTTATAACTTTTGTGCGCGATAATAATTTGAGTCGACGTCGAACTGTCAACCGCTGTCAACCAATAGCACACCGGCAAGCATGCGACACCTGATAAACACTCCCGTCCCCCTACCCTTTACCACCAAATAGATCGATAAATCGCTTCTGCGCAGCTTCAAGGCCAGCGTTCTTTTTACATGACGCGAACTATACCGTCTCAAAAATAGCTTTTCGTAATGTTCTATATTGAATATTTTGTTAATGCATATGTCTGCCCCTATTGAGTTCGTTCGCTCTACCATGGTCTCTCTCTGAGAACGTATTACATCCTTGCTGTCTCTTGCGCAGGACAAATATCTCTCAACAATCGTACTGTTATCTGCGTATCCAACAATTCCTGGTTGTAGCATATCGTTCCTTCAGTATGAGCTACCCGGTACAGTGTAGCACAAGATTCCGAAAACTGCGCGATTATTTGAAGGTTAAGGAAATTACAATTAAAAGAAAAGATAAAAAAGCATTAGAATTAATTAAACACACTATTAAAAATACTCACATTTGATATTTCACAATAAAGGCTCACGGACAACTTTTTTCTTCTTCCCTTCAAAATCGAGAATTAATTAAACACTATTAAAAACACTCACACGTGATACTTCAAAATAAAGGCTCACAGATAACTTCTTTCCTTTTCGTTTCGAAATCGCTTGTTTCGCTGTTCAAATCGAACTAACTCTGGCGGGCGACATCGGGCTCATATACATATATTCAAAGAGCTCTAGGATATTCGAGAAAGTTTGAGAATATTTTCTTTCTCATACCTTCTAGAATGTTCTCGACATTATCGTCCGATGTAACAGGTTCTGCAGCTGTAGCATAAAGGCGCGAAATTTAAAAACTTAAATTTTAGCATGTTTTCAGAACTAAATTAAGCAATTGCTCGCACCGCCTTTCGAAATGCAACCCAAATAATCGTTGTTCTGTATAAAGTTCAAATACTCGACAATAGATGGCGCCACTACACTTTGAAGGGTTGGAAAAGCCCTTATATCTTTAAAAACACGCCCTTTAGGTTAAAACGGGAACTTTCTTTTTCGAGGGGGGATAAAGGGCTATCATGCTATGTAAGTCCCTTTATCGTGCCGGGACTCCTTTTTAAGTTTTATCGGCACGCACATTTTATCAACTTAGTTTTATTATATATAATGATATGTATGAGATTTTTCTATTCACATATATAATAATCTTAAAGTTGCAGTTTATTAATTCAGGAGAAACAAGACCTACTGGCCTGTTTCTCCTGAATTAATAAACTACCTCCCGCAGTCAATAGTCAATTAGTATCGTCATCCGTCAAATAGTGTTACACAACAGTTTTTACATGCCTAAATATTAAGTTTTATACAGTAATAGCTGTGCCCGCGGCTTCGGCCACGTTGAAATCAGTTTGTCACAAAGTTTTCCCGGCAAACTTCCATTGAAACTCTCATCAAAATCGGCTTAGCCGTTCCGTAAACCTTCCTCTTGAAGCCCTCTCTCTATTGGTGAAACCGTATGAAAATCCATTCAGTAGATTTTTAAGGAATCGATCACATACGCTTTTGGGGACTTTGTTTTATAATACACTAACTCTTGCCCGCTACGTCCGCGTGGCTATGAAGATATGCATTACTATTAAGATGTTTAACGCAAATTATTTTTTTATTTCAGTCACTTGAAATGCTTATCACTCTGAGTAACTTTTTCAAAGGCACAATTTATTATAATTTAATAGTTATTTGTATAAAACCTCTCTATACACCATATTTTTAGTTTTATTTTCAGGCTTCTTATATATAACTAATATCTGCTGTATATGTTTCATACAAACTATCAACCCCAATTAAACCCCCTTAGCGGTGGAATATCGCAAAATCCGTTCTTAGCGGACGTCTAACTACCTCTCTGCCAAATTTTATCTTTGTCCATCTTGGATGGATGGACCATCCAGCGGTTTTTGAGTTCTCGTGATGAGTGAGTCAGTGACCTTTCTCTTTTATCTATATAGACTACGATGTATTATTTGGACACTTCCTTACTATCTATAGAGCATACATTTTAAATTTCAAGTCTCTTCAAAAACATAAGACTTTCATACAAACTTCCAACCCCCGTTTTATCCCCTTAAGGGTCGAGTTTCGTAAAATCCGTTCCCAGCGGATTTTTATGCCCTATAAGGAACCTATCTGCAAAATTTCAAGTTTGTAGTTGTTATAGTTTCGGAGATTTCGTGATTAGTGAGTCAACGTAACATCCCCCGTTTTAACCCCAAAAGGGAGTTGATTTCTAAAGATACATTATTTGAACACCTTGTTACCATCTATAGAGCATACATTTTAAATTTCAAGTCTCTTACGTCAAAAACATGGGACTCTCATACAAACTTCCAACCCCCATTTTACCCCCTTAGGGGTTGAGTTTCGTAAAATCCGTTCTTAGCGGATGTTTACGCTCTATAAGGAACCTATTTTGCCAAATTTAAAGTTTGTAGCTGTTATAGTTTCAGAGATTTCGTGATGAGTGAGTGACCTTTCGCTTTTATATATATATATATATAGATATAGACTAGCAGACCCGGCAGACGCTGTCCTACCCGGAAAACAGCTACCAAAGATTGCATACATACCGATAGCAGCACCACCTACTGGGTCCAATTGAGATAAAAATTACCCTATCTTCCAAGTTGGAACAAATTACAGATGCTAACAAAATTCGATAAAAATTGGTTCAGTAGTTTCGGTGTTTATCGCTAATATACATCGTGAAGCGAAATTTATATATATTATATATAAATTTATCGTATCGTATCATAAAACATTATTATAAGTATTTTCATCATCTATATAAATAAAAATTAAACGTCGAAATGTACATACGCGCACAATTTCGGAACAACTATCAAATAGGATAATTAGGAATATTAGGATAAATTTTTTTTGGTATGTTCACTGTTGTTAAGAGCCATTTCACAAAAATCGGTACAATCCGCGAAATTGTAATATTTTGACGTCGTTAATCTCAGTGTTGGATGCAATAATGTAATTTATATTCTTGAAATATAATAGAGCAACCTTTGTTGTAGTCCATAGTCAGATCAGAATTTTGATTTATATTATGTGTATAAAATTATTAACCTTTTCATCAGCCTCCTCCCTGGGTAAACGGTCGCAATGTATACTTTGAAGTCCTACTTTTCAATAACCTCTACGTTAAAACCATTTTAAAAAAATACGTAATATGTGGAATATAATTTTGTTGCGCACTATCGCAGATTTTTATTCAATTTGTATCTCTATTAAACGATAAAAAAAAATTTAAAGTTACGAATATTTTCCAAATAAGTACAATTTTAAAAGCGATATTTTTCTTAGAAAACTAAGAAATTTTAACAAACTATCTTCATCAAAGTAAACTTACATCATTAAGGAATACAAAAAAAAATAATAATTAAAAGATGTAATCATTTTTAATACATTTTATATTAAATAATAAAAAGATAGTATATATTACCACGCATCAAGCCCAGTAAATCAGTCGAGCGCTAGCGCTCTTAGAGGTAATGTCCACGCCAAATTCTGCGGAGCCGTCTCTTTCGCTCACACGCAGCAAGCGCCTGTTGTTATAGCGGATAAACCGCATTTGATACTTTTATAATAAAATATAAATAAAATAAACATATTACGAAAATGACTGTAAAATAATATAATGATAATTTCTGTAAACAAATGTATAATTTAATTTTCTTTTCTCACATTATCAATACAAATAGGCATTTCAATCTGTTTGTCTTGTTATTTGTTAATTAATATGTTTGTCAGTGTCGATGTCATAAAATGTTATTTTATTCATATCGTAAATATTAGATTCATTCGTAAACTGAAAAAACTAAATCAATTTAAAAAAAATTGTTTCATAAAATTGATTTTTTATTTTTATTTTAAATTTATTGACTGTTGTTATATAACATACTTGAAATTTTTAACAAATTAACTATGTAAAAAACATTTTATACCATAGTTCTAATTTTTATTATACATCAGAAAATGATCAAGATAGTCTTTTGGTTGTCACACTATACTTACTAGCACAAAGATCGCGCGGCTCGTACGACTCGCGCGATGCGACCAAATTTACCTAAACTTGCAGAGCGTAAAATTGTGAAATGGCTCTTAATACAAAGTTTCTATGAAAGAAAATTAAAAAAAAATGTTAATACGTTTACGAAAAACAAAACAGTACTATATAACATGCAAAAAGTTAAGTGACAAAGATTAGCATTTAATGATTATCTTCGGATATCATCGAGGAATTCCTAACAATTTAATCTAGATATCAGTAAACTTGTTATACATACGTATCAATGATATAATAAATGTATTCTTACCTCAATGCATACATATAAAACATAACATGTAGGGTATGGGGGACAAATGTTATGTTCAAAGTTAATTATAATCACTGGGCGATTGTTAGTTAACTTTCTAGAGTCCTTGATGAGTTCTACTTTTTGAAGCAGGAGCCTCTAAAGCAGTGGGTGTCTAGTCTCTAGACTAGAACCCTGACACTGTGATGAGGAATGGAGAACATATAGATTATAGATTTTACTCTGGCGCATAAGATATATATTCTTAGATATTTCATTGATTACCAATTGCTGTGAGGCACTTTGAATGTATGAATGTCTTAGGTCTTAGTATCGATGCTACCTGCTTAGTGAACCTAACCTCTGATCTACCTACACTACTCCAAATATTGACTTTGAGTAGTTCCAACTGAAACTAAAAAATCGATCCGATTCTCTGGAAGCCTTATCAATGTGGACAATGACGTCAATGATTGACGTGGTGAAGAAATTATCGTTTAACTTTGTTACAGGGTAAGAGAGGGTGATATGGTGCCTCCAAAACTGTAACTGTGTGTTAGGTGAGTCATACGCTTGTTTGTCGACTGACAATTTATATCGTCATCTATCATCGAACACGTAGGAGAAACTAAGTCCAATATGTATTGCGCGGACGGAGGAGTATGAAATTTCGCACACTTATAATTTATAAGAAAAGGCGAAGAATGCTTATATTTTTTTAAAGTATGCATATAAACTACATTAAATCAATAAAAAAAGAATTACACACACTACCTTGTATTTGACAAACACACGCATATACTATATATATATATATATATATATATATATATATATATATACTCATTTTTTATTATTATATTTACTAACTTGAGTCAATTTTAGAAAATTAAAAAAAAAAAACTAAAAACGTAGTATAAAACAAAGTCGCTTCCTCTGTCCCTATGTATGCTTAAATCTTTAAAACTACGCAACGGATTTTGATGCAGTTTTTTTTTAATAGATAGAGTGATTGAAGTGGCAGGTTTATATGTATAATAATATCCATAAATAGTGGAGAAATACTGTTATTTTTGAGGTTTCTAATGTGATGTCGTAAATAATTACATTTTTTCCGCTTACGTTGCAAACGCAGCCTGAACCCTACGAGATTTATCAAAATGATGTACTAAGTATTGTACACGTTGAAAAGGTCTACAGAAAACTCCGCTATGGTATATGTCTATATCTTATGGATATCCCACACATAGATAAAGTAAAAAATATAGATAACGCACCTAGAACAGAAAAGTGAAGCCACTTTTTTAAAGATGTGTGAGTGAGTGAAGTGTTGACACTTTTTAAAAAAAGTCCCTAAAATTTTTATTAAACAATTAATTTAATATAGGTAAAATGGGTATGTGGAAATAAAAACCTGTTTATAGTTTTAAATATATTTACTCCTTTTTTCGATTCAAATTGTTACATAAATCTATTGTAGCCGTGTTTTGATTTATTTAGTTATATAAATCTGTGTCAATGAAAACTTGCGTTTTTAAGTAATTGATGATACCTCTGAGGGGCAAGTTCCTGCTTTAAAGACGTCTACTAACTCTTTGCTGTAATAAATTGATTTTATTTTTGCATTTTTTTTTAAATTAAGTTCCTGTTTTTTTAATTTATCTCTTAGTTTATGTTTTCTAGGTGTATCAAAGATTGAATCTTGGTTAAGGCTCGATTTAGACTTATCCGGTAGGTCCTAGAACAAAAAATATAACATTAAAATACGTAGTAGTAAGTAGCAGTATGTACTTGATGGTACTCTGCGAAGTCCACGTTTGTACTGTACATGTCAACTTTATCAAAATGGTTTGAACAAACCAACTAGATGAGGGTGGCTGTCGTTGTAGTTCATGTCGGGTCAGTCGTAAAGCAGCTACCCATTCATCTCCTATTAAAATATTCGTTGGAAACCTAAAACCATTATATTTAGTAGTAAAATATGACTAGTTAATTCACAAATTTAAACAGAAACAAACGAGTTAAAAATTCATATTTAACTTGACTTCAATTTAGGAAAAACATAAAAATCACACGTTAAAAAAAAACAATAATGTTGTCCACTTTCTACTTAATTATTTTTCTATGATTGCCTACAATTTATTTACCCGCATTTTGGGCTAATGGAAATAAAAATTACTGGTAGCACTCCCTCGGTACGTCATTTCGGGACATCGAAATTATAAGTTCCGAATAACCTCAATATTATTTTGGAATAACAAGAAATATAAAGTTTTGTATGTACTTACGTGTGAAACGATATTTCTTCAGACTTTTTATTCACTTTGGTATTGTTTTTGCACCATTTAATTACTTATGAACGGCATTTTGAAGGCAAAGTTACTGTACGAAGCCCCGTGAGATACTAACGAAAATGAGCGTAGTTTGATGCATATGTGTGCGTGAGCGCGTGTGTTTACTTGAAGGAGCCGAGTTTTGTGGCTTCAGTAACAACAAAGGCCGCGCATTATCTACTTTTTTTTACTTGATCTATGATCCCACAATAACATTTTTTTGTCAATTATTTTTTACGAGAAATAATGGCTAATTTTCAAAGCGATTTTAACCAATACAGCATCCTTATCTAATTAAATACATTGTTGATTTAATATAGATCTATATGCCCCTTTACAACATATGATTTAAATTAATATTTTCGAAGATATTACAGATTTAAAAATTGCGGTACGTAGCGTTTGCAGCGGTTCCGGCCGGCTTTTACTCTAAAGTTAACGCTTGCGGGCCACGGGTAGTAATGAATAAATCAAAACTACTGGATCGATTTTAATCATTTTTTCAGTGAATGACATAGGCTATAATTATATTTTATACCCGTGCGAAGCCGGAGCGGGTCGCTAGTATAATAATGTTGTTGTTGTTTTAAAATTTATCCCCAATAGGGAAAGGCAAAGGACTATAATCCATACAGCCTAGTCTGAATTTGTAAGTTTCGTTCTGATATATCAAAAGGCCGGAGCCAAGTCTGAAGTAACTTTATTGTTCTTCTGATTCGATGACTGGTAGAGTAAGGCCGAAACCAAGTCTGAAATTTCATATTTTCGTCTACTCTTCTTTGTCTATAAGTGATAGGCGAGGTCGAAACCAAGTCTGTAATAGGCCGAAGCCGCTAGTATAATAATAAAAAGTTGATTTACCCTCGCCAACTTAAGAGAGCCCATATTACATCATACCAGCGTTGCCAACTTAGTAGTTTTACCACTAAGTTTTTATTTTTGGACAGTAGAAAAAATATTTATAGTAGGTAGTAGATTTTGTCAGTAGCATGGTTGGTCATCAGTATAATATACAAATTTTAATTTCTTAACCATCACATGTCAGCATACAAAGTTTAACACTTTAGTTACTTTTCTCATGAATGTTAAAATTAAATATGTATAACATACATACAGAGACGTACAGTTATGGTATATTAGCATTTACAGCGACATCTAATAGAATTATGATATAGGAGGAAAAAAAAAATCTCTGCAAATTTATCATAGTACATCTGCTGTACACCATAAACAAGTTATAATAATGGTTTTTTAATGGATGGGATTGGTCGAGGTCCTCTTAGATGCAGAGAATTCAGAATGCTGGCAACACTGCATCATAAATGACATACCATTTTTCATTTTGACTTTGACGTACATACTTGTCTCTTTTCTATTTACAAATAAATTCATCACCAAATCCCAGTACGTTAATATTTTAAAAATGGCCGATTATTATCAGGAAATGGGATGGAGAGAACTAGAAGATGGCGAACAGCCTAATCACCTTCTCCATATGGCCAGGTTTTTGATTGATTTTGGTCTTTATGAAGATAATTTTACAGGCGAATGGCCCAGGTAATTTGTATTAAATTTTGTACTTTACTCTTCTTTGCAATAACATGTATTTTCTATACCTACTGCTTTCTATATTTGAGTGTACTGATCATATAAATAAAATATTCACCACCGAAATGATGTTAAATAAACATGAGTTACATGGAATGTTTCACCAATTGCGGATAATGCTATTTGCGGATGATGCTACAAACTTTGCAAGGGGGAGGTAGAATAGGCCAGTAGGACCTGTTTCTCCTCAATTAAAAAATTCCAACTTTAAAATTAATGTATGAGAATAGAAATATCTCATAAATATAGTAGAATTTGATTGTAAAAAAGAACAATGAATCAAAAGCTTTACTGTCGGATACTGTCATCCATTAAATAACAATATCCACAAATAGTGAAACAGGCTATAGAGGTAAGATAGGTATATCATTGAAACAGGCCTTTTGAAAATAGAAATATCTGACGGATAAAGTGAAGCTTTAATAAATGCTTATTCAATTTAGAAAATAAAAATGTTGATAAATTCTTGCTTTCTTCATAATTTCACCAATATACATATGAATAATTTTTTAGATTACCACCAGCAGCATCAAAGGAAGCAGTCAAAAATTTAAAAGAGTTTGTTATAGAAAAAGAAAGTGACAAGAACTGTCCTATATGCTTGAAGAAATTTCACTTGAATGATAAAGCTAAGGAAATGCCATGTCAGCATTTATTTCATGAAAAATGTATTTTAACATGGCTCGATCAGGTAATTGTTAAAAGAAAAAAAAAATATGATAAAAAAAAACTACGAGAATTACTAACACTAATTGTATAACATTAGTAAAGCAACTCTCATCACATTTATTATTTCAGACAAATTCCTGTCCATTTTGCCGTTTTGAATTGCCAACGGACGATGAAGGTTATGAAACATTCAAAAAAGAAAAAAAGAGAGCAGAACAAAGAAGAGAAGATTTAGAAACTCTTCATAATTCCATGTTTAGTTGATTGTAAAAGAATTTGTTAATTATTTTTAACAAATTTAAATATGTACATTGTTGTACTAGGGTAATGGTTACTTTTATTTAACTTGAGTTCAATTAATTTATTTACCAAATTAATGACAAATCCATACTACATATCCCTACTACATATAATAAAGCAGAAGAGATTGTTTGTATGAATGCGCTAACCTCAGGAACTACTAGTCCTATTTAAAAAATTCGTTCAGTGTTAGATAGCCAATTTATTGAGGAAGGCTATAGGATATATATCATCACGCTAAGACCAATAGGATGGGAGTACCAATGAAGAATATTTCAAAATCGGTTTTTTTTTCCTTTTGAGAGCTACCACTGTGTGCGCTGCGTAAACAATTAAAGTTTTGCAAAAATCATGTATGACAGAATCGTTCCTATTCCACGCAGACGAAGTCGCGAGCAGAAGCTAGTTTATCAATAGATTCAAAATGGTTTATATCTTAAAAACAGTATAATTTATGTAATATTATGGTATTATTAATTGTTGTCTATATTATAAGTCCTTTTGTTATATATTTTTATTTTTACTATAAATTTGTGTTTTAGTGGTGTTTCTCATTTTTATATTAAAAACATTAAATTATATTGTTAAATACTTTACTTACATTACTTTTAATATCTAATGTAGGTAAAGTATATTGATATAATTGTGTTTGCTCGCAAACGAAAAAAAACCGCCTTCAATTACATCGAAGAGTAATACAACGTAGATCGACGAAAAAATAGTCAAGTAATTACGCGTTATCAGAGATTACTCAAAAATTAGTTATCAGATCTCGATAAAATTTATATGTAAATTTATATCTCGATAAACATCAGCTTTCGATTAAATTAAAAATTATCAAAATCGATACACCCAGTAAAAAGTTATTGCGGATTTTCGAGAGTTTCCCTAGATTTTTCTGGGATCCCATCATCAGATCCTGGTTTGCTTATCGTGGTACCAAACTAGGGATATCATCTTTCCAACAAAAAAAGAATTAACAAAATCGGTACATCAGTAGAAAGTTATGCGGTATAATAGTTTCATCAGTAGAAAGTTATGCGGTATAATAGTATCATCAGTAGAAAGTTATGCGGTATAATACAACGTAGTTCGACGAAAAAAGCGTCAAGTAAAAACGCATTATTAGATATAACTCGAAAACTAGTTGTTAGATCTCAAATAAATTTAAATGGGACCAATTGACACACACCACCTTTCGATTAAAAAAAAAAAATGTCGAAATCGGTCTACCCGGTCAAAAGTTCTGATGTAATATACATAAAAAAAAATACAGTCGACTTGAGAACTTCCTCCTTCTTTGGAACTCGTTTAAAAAGACTATTGATGACGTAGTTATTAGTTACATGTAAAACAAAATAAATCGATAAACTAATATAGATTGTAAAGAAAAGAGCATTTTCTGTCTCTTCCAAATATTTCCATTAATGTCTAATTTTTCGTATTTTTATTTCCTAAATTTATATTTATACTAGCTGACCTGGCGAACTTCGTACCGCTGTATTTTTTAGTTTTGCAATAAAAATATTGCGGTCATTAATCAAAATAAAATATAGCCTATATTTGAAGTTGGACAAAATTACATAATTATCTTAGCTGTGGTTACGGCAGTAAAGAATATAGCCACCCCCTCTTTTCCCGTGGGTGTCGTAAGAGGTAACTAAGAGATAACAAAGATCCACTACCACCTTGGAACTTAAAAAGCCGACCGATGGCGGGATAACCATCCAACTGCTGGCTTTGAAATACACAGGCCGAAGATAGGCAGCAGCGTCTTCGGTGCGACAAAGCTAGCCCTGCTGTCACCAACCCACCTACCCAGCGATATGACTATGGGCAAAACACATGAGGTCACCCCATTTTTGGCGCGAGCTTGTGGATGCCTATGTCCAGTAGTGAACTGTGATAGGCTGAAGTGATGACATAATTATCTGTGCAATATTTTGTATTTGAACAGAAGTCGAGATAGCTCAGTGAGTTGTGGTGGGTTGAAATCGCAAATAGGTAATAAATTTTGAGCAAGCAAGTTGCGTGTCAGGTGTCCTTAGTTAAAAAGTGCGCAAGTACTTATGTACTTAATAAAGTCATCTTGTGCCTGAAGATATAAGAAAAAGGGAGAATAGAAAGGTAGAGCGAACAATGCAAATGTCTGGAGAGATTTTTACGAATGTTTTGTGATGCAGTATAACTGTTATGCTCCAATAACGTTACACTAATTGATTTTATAATTTTTTAATGTTGAAATAAACGTTATGGAGAAAAAAAAATTAAAATACTCGAAAATTACGCCGTTTGTGTGTAATTGAGTACTTACTCTATGAATAAAATTATTTCCATAACCAACTAAATTAAAACCACTCCAAAGACAGTCGTGTCAAATTTCGAATTAAATTTGACAAATTAAAAGTAAACCGAAAATTATTTGTGTTGAAAAAATAACAAAAAATATATAAAATGAGTCAAAATAAAAGGTACTTTGTTTTTTTGAACATTAATTTACGTAGAGCGTATTTCCATTTTATTTATATTTACAAATAAATGTCTAAATTCTAATAAAAATAATTTATGAAATTATTTCAGGATTTGCAAATGCCCTAAAAAACTGCAACATATTTGCAAACACGCTAAAATAACAGAATGTAAAGATGTAGCTGAAATCATTGAGGCCTTAACCTACCAGGCTGAAAGTAAAGTGGTTCTTTTACATTTTTATTACTTTACTAGCTGTGCCCGCGACTTCGTTCGCGTGGAATTTAACAAAAAAAGTTATTGTTCAGTTCGCAGAGCAATAAAATAAATGAATTTCGAAAATAAAAATTACTTCTTACTACATCGGCTATCTGCCAGTAAAAGTCTCGTCAAAATCGGTCGAGCCGTTTCAGAGATTAGCCGGAACAAACAGACGGATAGACAGACAGACAAAAATTGTAAAAAATGTTATTTTGATATATGTATCGTGTATGCATCCTTATGCACTTAGTAAAAAGCGGTTATTTTAATATTAGAAACAGACACTCTAATTTTACTTATTCGTATAGATTTTTAGTGTACCTCTTACTAATTTTTTAATGAGTAAGATTTCTCTCTCTAGAATGGACGTTTACTTAATACTCTATGAATTTTATTATTATATTATTTACTAGCTGCTGCCCGCGACGTCGTCTGCGTGAACGCTATACAACACCAAAAATACCTACGATTATACCTTTTAAAATAACATTCATTTACCCGTTTCTTCTTTGCATTTCATATCTACAGAAAAATCTCATAGATGGCGGTGCTTTAAGATAGTCTTTTCTACTTATATTCACTTAATTATGTTTATCGGCTTAGTTACTTATATTGAGTGATTATTATATTGTGAAGCTAGCTTATATAGCATGGTTATTAACATAATAACAACAACATTCAAATATGCGTCGTTAGATAACACGTTGTTGCAGAATGCGTTGAGGAAATAAAGGTTCACTGCTCGTTCCCGGTAGGTGATAGAATGATAATATGTAGCCTATATGTTGACCCGACTTCTTAATAATATTCGTGCCAAATTTGAAGTAAATCCATGCGGTACTTTTTGAGTTTATCTCGGACATACATACAGACAAACAGACAAAAATTCTAAAAACTATATTTTTGGCTTCGGTATCGATTGTAGATTACACCCCAAGTATTCTTTAAAAAAAATATTTAATGTACAGTTTTGAATTTCCTACCATTTTATTAGGTATATGTATAGATACTACGTTAAGCCATCGGTCCCGGTTGTTATCATGTACACCTGATAGCGATCGTTACTCATAGTAGGGAATATATCCGCCAACCCGCATTGGAGCAGCGTGGTGGATTAAGCTCTGATCCTTCTTCTATATGGGGAAAGAGGCCCAGTAGTGGGATATTACAGGCTGAAGCGTATTATTTATTGCTTGATAAGTACCTTGAAAATTGTTCAATATTTAATACCCATTAGATGTAAAAATGCGTAAATAAAAACCAAATTCAGTTGAGGCAGATCATAGCTAGGTAGCTTCTTACCGCTCTAGTGTGGCTCTATAGGTGCGTGCGTGTGCGCGGTGCCTTGGCACACTGGTGGTTGCGGTTTCGATTCCCGCTCAGGTTGGATATTTGTACATTTATGTACTAATACTTGTTTCGGATCTGGGTGTCTGAGCTCGCGGGTCTCTCCATTGTTCATTGGAGAGTTCGTTAAGCTGTTAGTCACGGTTGTTATCATAAACACATGACAACGATCGTTACTCAGAGTAGGGAAAATATCCACTAATTCGCAGTGGTAGCGTAATAGGTTAAACTTTGAACTTTCAGAAGAAAAGAGGAATTAATCAATGGTAATAATAATAATAAAAACTAGCATACGCTGACTATCGTCCTGTTTTTGGTTTTCCTTTTCAATCTAATATTCTTGAGCGTCTAATCCATAAGAAATGAAAAATTTCACTAACCAGAAATATCTTCGAGTCCTTTACTCCTCTGTCTCGTTCCGGAGATAGTACCAACGACAACTGCTTTGATCAGAACAAACGATGATATCGTTAGGAATAGTTACGTTTTTTCTATGGGTCTTATATTCTCTTTAACATTATTATAATATTTCCAAATGTTATTTATCAATTGTTTTCAATTTTGCTTATCGTGTATAATCGTGCTGGTTACGGCGGTAGTGGTGTAGCGGCGGGGGAGGGGGGGCATCATGCCCCGAGCGCTACTCACAAAGGTCCGCAGCTGGACATATTATATGGTTTATGGTTATGGGGCGCTAAAAAGGTATTGTGCCCCGTGTGCGAGTTAGGCTCGCTACGTTACCGCTTGATTTCTACAATAATTATATTAAGTTCTGTTTATTGTGATACTTATAACTTATCCCTGCTACTTACATCCAGATCCTGAGATGAGGTGAGAGACCGTCACTTTTAAATATCTTCTATACATATTTTGACACTGTATTGTATTGTTCTAATGCAGTGTCTTCGTTTTTGTTTTTAGGTTCACAGAAAGTTCATAAAATAAAAACTCCACATTTTAAGACAAAACCTTTTAAGCCACGACACTATAAGGATACGTGTGTTCCTATGGTTCCTTCTATGCATACAAGGTATCATAAGAATAAAGATATATGTATTTTTATAACAATTATTTGTTTTATTTCATCATCATCATCATCATCATCACTGCTGGACTCAGGACTCCACAAGTTTGCGCCAAAAATGGCGTGAACTCATGTGTATTGCCCATAGTCACCACGCTGGGCAGGCGGGTTGGTGACCGCAGGGCTGGCTTTGTCGCACCGAAGACGCTGCTGCCCGTCTTCGGCCTGTGTATTTCTAAACCAGCAGTTGGATGGTTATGCCACCATCAGTCGGCTTTTTAAGTTTCAAGGTGATAGTGGAACTGTGTATCGTATTATAGTCGCCTCTTACGACACCCACGGGAAGAGATGGGGTGGCTATATTCTTTACTGCCGTAGCCACACAACAGATTTATTTGTTTATTTATTTTTTTAATATTTTTTTTATGATTAAAGAAATATTATTTTTTTTCTACTTTATAATTTCAATTGTTTTCAGGTTAAGATACATTGGCCATTGCTCTTTAGAGCCACAGAAAGATATGATGTCAAGGTAAACAAAATAACTATATCCAACATCCATAAACAAAGTCAATGCAAATAAATTTTTAATATCTTATTTTAATCTAAATAAAGAGATTAGTAGGTTCTTATTAATCATAATAATTAGGTGCCTATTTTTTTAAATTACATAATATCCAAATAGGTATTTAAGTACCTTCCTTACTTTAGCTTAGTATAAAAAATAAAGGTAATGGATACTTCGTTCTTCGGTAGACAAGCATATTCTGGTTATGATTTCGAATCGTCAGAAGAAGAAGAAGGTGGTGGTATTCTAAAAAAGAGAAAGAGAAAAGAAAAATATAAAAAGAAAGTACGATATTTCGATCTTCTACCAGGGGAGGTGTTGCTTCCGCCACCCGTACCAGTGATAAAACATTCGCCGTCGGATAAGTCTATTTTCAATGTAAGTTTATCCTCAATTATTTGGTATATACTGTATAATAAGAGCGTCAGGGGCAATTCATTAATTACGTCACACGAATTGCACAATTTTTTAACAAATTTTTAGTGTGATATGGTTGCACACTTTCATCACTTCAGCCTATCGCAGTCCACTGCTGGACATAGGCTTCCCCAAGTTCGCGCCACACATCCCGGTCTTCCGCAATCCTCATCCAGCCTACACCGGCAATCTTACGTAGATCGTCGGTCCAACGGGCCGGAGGACGTCCCACACTGCGTTTGCCAAGACGCGGTCTCCACTCTAGGACCCGTCTACTCCAACGGCCATCGGTCCTGCGACACAGATGACCAGCCCACTGCCACTTCAACTTGCTAATTCTGTGGGCTATGTCGGTTACCTTCGTTCTCTCGCGGATAGTCTCATTTCTAATCCTGTCTTTGAGAGAGACCCCAAGCATAGCCCGTTCCATTGCACGTTGAGCGACTTTAAACTTGTGGACCAGTCCCTTGGTCAGTGTCCACGTCTCGGCTCCGTATGTTAACACAGGCAGGACGCATTGCTCGAAAACTTTTGTCTTCAAGCATTGCGGAATCTTCGAAGTGAAGACTCGACGGAGTCTGCCAAACGCCGCCCAGCCCAACCGAATCCTCCTATCGGCCTCCTTCTCGAAGTTGTTGCGGCCTAGTTGGATAGTATGGCCTAGGTAAATATAATCCTGAACAACTTCGAGAAGGGTACCATCGACCGATACCGGTATCGGTATGACTTGGTTGTTAAACATAACTTTTGTCTTATCCAAGTTCATACAGAGATCGACACGTCGGGAGGACTCGTTTAGGCCGGCCAGCATTTGGCCTAACTCATCCAGCGTCTCCGCAAAGATGACAATATCGTCGGCGAAACGAAGGTGAGAGATGAATTCACCGTTGACGTTGATGCCCCGTTCCCCCCAATCCAAGGTCTTAAAAACATCCTCTAGCGCAGTGGTAAACAGTTTCGGTGATATTACATCCCCCTGTCTTACCCCGCGCCGGAGGGAAATAGGTCTTGTTCTTTGGTCATTGACATGAACGGTCATCGTCGCCGCGTCGTACATAGATTTTAGTACCTCGATATATCGCCAGTCGATATGACATCTCTGCAGAGAGTCCAGGACAGCCCAGGTCTCGACGGAGTCGAAGGCTTTCTCGTAGTCCACAAATGCCATACACAGCGGTTGATTATATTCTTCCGTCTTTTGGATAATCTGCCGAACAGTATGGATGTGGTCCACGGTGCTGTAGCCATTTCGAAACCCAGCCTGCTCTGGTGGTTGGAATTCGTCGAGTCTTCTGGCGAGACGATTCGTAACAACCCTCGAAAACAGCTTATAGACGTGGCTCAGAAGTGAGATCGGTCTGTAATTCTTTAACAGAGACTTATCGCCTCTCTTAAAGAACAGCACCACCACACTCCTGGACCACGCCTCCGGCGTGGTACCTCGGTGGATGACGGCGTTAAATAGTCTTGCCAAGGCTTTCAGGACAGGTCGCCCTGCGGCTTTAAGGAGTTCAGTGGTAACTCCGTCATCCCCCGGGGCCCTCCCGTTTTTAAGCTGCCCGAGCGCTGCACCAATCTCATCCTCTTCGAAGTCCGGGATACACTCCGAATAATGGCGCAACAATGGTGCCCGTGGATCTTCGGTGTCCCAAGTCGCAGGCTTGCGTGCGCTCGACGAGTACAGCTGTCCATAAAAATTCTCAACCTCTTCTCGGACCTGAGGGCGAGAGCAGACGGTTCTGCCATCTGCTGTTTTAAGCTTCGCAAGAAGGCTTCTCCCCAATTGTCTTTGGAAAACTTTGGACCCCCTATTCTGCTCAATCAGAGTAGCAACCTCTCTCGTATTTGAGCAGCGGAGGTCTCGGCGAATAATTTTCCGTACCCTCTTGGAAAGAGCCCTCTGTTCTGGCGAAGCAGCCGGCAACTCACGCCTCTGCCGCATCAGATCCAAGGCTTCGGGAGAAAGTTTGGACTGCTTCGTTGGCTTTGTTGGTGGAAAGTGCCTGCGACCCAGTGTACACACCGTCTTCACCACGTTGTCGGTTATCTCGTCCACGTCGCTAGTAGTTTCCAGCGAATCGAATCGGTTTTGGAGTTCCAACTGAAACTGCTCGGAGCCACATAGTATTTGGGGCAGCGTAGGTCGGAGAGTAGATTTCATCAAGCGGGTCCGCTCCTTTCGGAGACATATATTCAGAGTGCCCCGTACTAGCCGGTGGTCGCTGCCGGTGTTAAACCTGTTAACCACTGAGACATCTCTGAATATATGCCTTTTATCCGCTATGATGAAATCTATCTCGTTCCTCGTCACAGTATCGGGGCTTTGCCATGTCCACCTCCTTTGGGGCTTCTTCTCAAAAAATGAGTTCATCAAGAAGAGCCCCTCCGATTCGAGGAAGTTGACAAGCGTCTGCCCCCTGTGATTCCTGTGCCCCAATCCGTGTGGTCCGATGCTCGATCCGTCGCGGCCTTGTACTCCCACTTTAGCGTTGAAGTCTCCCATAACAACGCTGTAGAAGGTCGAAGTAGTGCCATGTATGGCCCTTGTAATATCTTCATACAAGGCTTCGACTTCATCGTCAGAGTGTGCCGAGGTCGGCGCATATACCTGTATCACTTTCAGGGAGTACCTGTCGGTGAGCTTAAGTACAAGGTACGCTACCCGGGTCGACACACTACTGACTTCCACAACGTTGTTAGTGAGAGTCTTGTGAACCAGAAAACCGACGCCACCTTGGGAAAGCCCATCACCTTCACGGAAGTAGAACAAGTGCCCGGAGTCCAGGATCATCGTGTCCTCTCCCTCTCTTCGGACTTCAGACAACCCCAGTATGCTCCACTTAATGTGACTAAGTTCTACCTCAAGTTCGGTGAGGTGATTGGTCCAACCGTAGCATGCGTCCATTATACGTAGCCAGGAATATTTTTCTATGGCAGCCTCCCGTACCCCGGTGATTCTTGGCACCCTCTACCCCACCGTTACCACGGCCGTTGCCGTAGCCGGGAATAGTGGGGCTGCCGGGAACTGAGGGCCTTATTTTTAAGTTCGAACTCATGGGGGTTTTTGCCCATAGTCACCACGCTGGGCAGGCGGGTTGGTGACCGCAGGGCTGACTTTGTCGCACCGAAGACGCTGCTGCCCGTCCTCGGTCTGTGCATTTAAAAAGCCAGCAGTTGGATGGCTATCCCGCCATCGGTCGGCCTTTTAAGTTCCAAGGTGGTAGTGGAACTGTGCTATCCCTTAGTCGCCTCTTACGACACCCACGGGAAGAGATGGGGTGGCTAAATTCTTTAGTGCCGTAACCACACAGCACACTTTGCAACTTTACAAATCAGTTTTAATATATTTTTAAAGTAAAACTTCTTTACGCACGCTTAACTTGGGGAGTAAGCTGGTGAATGCGTGACGAGAGCGTTACGAAAAGTGTGATTAGGCGAAGCGAACGGAAGTTGAGAGGGAGATATAAGTTAGTGAAGATAGAAAGAGAGAGTTGCGTTTCGTAAGTTTTACTTCAGTCGTGTCGTATAAAGCACACTAGATTTTTAACCGACTGCAAAGGAAGGGTTAGGTATGTTTCTCGCGCGTATCTTATATGTATGTGTGTAATATTCTTTATTACCTCACATCTCAAGAACCGCTGAACAGATTTACATAATTGAGGCTCGCCTTAGCAGTCCAAGTGTTCCATGGTAAAAAATCAAACATGGCGGCTTTGCGAAGCCATTGTAATTAATGAAAAAAAATTTTTTTTTTCGTATACTACAATATAATTATCAAATTAAAGGGCTCGATATAAAGATTTCAAAAAGATATATCATGATTGTTATTAACGCAATTGTTCTTCTTCTTTTACTTTGGCTCCCTGAACGATTTGCCAATATCTGAGTGAAGCTTAGTTTACGTTATAAGAATTGTTAAGTTAGGACAGAAAATTTTGCTTTGTGTAAGGCTTTGTGGGAGTGCAAGTCGTAAATCAAAAATAAAGACTAAGAAATGAATCAGAAAAAACGTCGGAGTTGTTGCCAGTTTTTCACAATTTTAAGTGCCGAATTAGTATCTGAAACAGAAAACAAACAAACATGTATAAACATTGGTTAGTAGGATTAATCAAGACAAACAGTGCTACAATCTAATGTTTTTTTTAAATTAATATATGTACATAAAATATCAATAAACTGAGAGTGAACTAATGATAAAAAGGACCTCAGGTTAGTTGGGCGAGGTATCTCAGGGGGAAGAACATTATAGAGGGAAAACTGGAGTTTTGGACAGTTAAAAATATGTGTTAAGAGTGCCTTCCTCAAGACCAAATTCGCAAAGTGAAGAGTCCTTTACTCTAATTATGTGAAGGAGAACAGGGGTGCAAGAATGACCTAACCTTATACGGCAGACAGTTGAGGTTACCCACTTACTAGCCTTTCTACACTTGAAAAACCATGGTTTGACAAGAATGGATCCCTGTAGCATAGAACATTCCTTTTGTTACACTTTAATGAGACCAGAAATCTTCAGACTTTGTAGTGGCTGAGGCCACCTGATGTTGTCGCTTCTTTTGCGAAAAAATCTACTTTCTCATTCTCTATAATACCACTGTGAGCCGGAATCCAAGCCATCTCGACACGGATGTTTTGTGCCAGATACCTAAGGAGGAGATGTCTAATTTTGAGAATAAAAGGGAGCTTAAATTTAGACTTGAATGGAGTCCGATAATATAACAGAGTTGTTTAATTGGTGTGACTCGATAAACGAAAGAGCCTCCAAGATAGCCACAGCTTACCCAGTAAAAACTGAGGAGGCAGGAGGCATTTCGCAGTTCAGAACTACATTAACTCTCGGAATCCAGACAGCTGATCCTATACATCCCTGTTCAGAAAGCTTAGAAGAGTTTGTGAATAAATGATACCAATCTTTGTAATATATGTTTATGGCATAGTTAAATTGCTGATTTGCTAAATGGGATCCCTTATCTATACCGAGATTGAAAGAAATATCGGGAAGCAGAACTAAAGCATCGAATGGAACCTCGTAAATACTTAAGATTCTACACTGACGGACAGGGGAAGGAAGGCCAATAAATTTATTATAGCTTTTAATTAGACATGGGGGAGATTTGTGAGACCAGTAGGATGAAGAAAGAACTAATTGAGAGAGTAGGTGTAGTCTATAGCTGACAGAGGATGGGAAGAGAGTTGGAGGGTTTTAAAGAGAAATCGGTCTGAGAGGTATTGGCGTCGCAAGTGTCGAGGAGGTTCCACCATTCCACCTATAGAGCGTTAATAGGAGAGGACTTCATGGTATCTAATATTATGCGGAGCGCTTTTGATTGAATTTTGTCCAGTTCGCGTATAATAGTTTTATGACATGGGTCCAGGATAAAAGATCCGTAGTCGAGATGGCTACGTATCAGAGCATTATATATTAACGTAATACTAATACAAAATACAATAAGAAAGTTAAAAAAAAATTTGTAATTTGCTCTTTCCCATTCCTATGCCAAGCAAGCTTTGAGCCGCGCTTCTTCCTCGCCTCCAAGGCGACGATCAACTTCAGACTATCAAATTCGGACTACTCTGTAAAAAGTTATGCATGATCAAACAAACAATATATATATAAGTAGGTACGTGGTGACTTTAGAACCCCTCTGTTAAACTATTTTAATGAATTGAACTGATTACGTAATTTGTCTATCTAAAAAGATATAAATAAAATAATAGTTAAAAAATGAAAAAAATGAAATTGAAGGATATGTGAATTGTTGTGGTTCGACACTTTTTTATATCAAGTTATTTGACCAAACAGTCAAAATACAACATTTTAATTTTATTACAAATTATTTCATAATTATATAGATTTTTCTTTGTTTGTTTTTAATTTTAGGTACCGAGTCCTAAGACCAGTGGCGAAGTAATCCAAGCCCAAAAAGCAACTGTTGTATCAGAAGATTATAAACCACCTTTGCCACCGAAATCTGGCTATGAGTGAGTTTAGTACGCGGACCACGAATTTCTTATATTAAATTATGATTATTCTTATTGCATTGGTGTTAGGAACGAGAAAATTGTCAATGTTATTTTATTTTTTTAGGCTGTTCAAACCACATAGCGGAATAATAGTAAATAAAGAAAAGTCCTTCATCCCCGACGTAGTACATATACCGGGTCCAAGAAAAGTTAGGTAAGATAACATACTTACGTTATGATTAACACATGAGTCGGTGTAAAATATTAGGTACCTACGTACATATGTATATGAGTACACTAAAATATTTTTTTATTGTTTTTCCTGGAATAGAATATATGTTAGAGTGCGTGGGTCATACGTATTTGAATTGGATCGATTAAATTAATTTTATCTGAGATAACCAACATTTCAATACGGAATGTTAACATATTAGTAATTAAAGAGTAAACAGTGTTTTAACAACTTTTATCTGAAAGTGTAAATTAAACTGTTACTGTTAAAAGACATTTGATGAAATATTTATATTTTATTCTTACAGCGATAAAGAGAAGAAATTACCGTGTCATAAAGGCGGGTGAGTCTTAAGTTTGATTCATTCGTTCTGCTAGCGTAGGTTTTTTCTGTAGGAGAAGGGTCGATGCTCCACTGCGGGCCGGCAAATCTATTACATCTATTTCTATGAGTAACAATCGCTATTAAGTTTCGAAGGTAAAAACCGGGACCGGCAAGTTTACGTGCTTTACGAAGCTCGGTGGGGCGACCCTTAAGGACTCAGGAACAAATCGGTAGATGTACAAATACAAGTATAAGCTCACAGAGGAAATCGAACTCGCGACCGCTATAGTTTTAGGCCACTACATACACCACTAAAGTCGAGCGGATGTTTAGACTTAACCTTAAGTTTATTAATATAATATTACTTATGTGTGTCAAAATAGAGTCAGGTATTTTAAATTATAATCAATATGTTTTACAGGGTTTGCTACAGAAAAACATGCCCTAGAAAGAAATGTCGGTAAGTAGTTATACTTATAATTATTTTTTTATGTATTATATGAACTTCTTTATATTGATTACTAGCTGTGCCCGAGACTTCGTCCTTGTGGAATCTAACAAAAAAGTTATTGATCAGTTCTCAGAGTTATAAAATAAATACATTTCTAAAATAAAAGTAGCCTAAGTTACTCCTTATTACATCAACTATCTGCCAGTGAAAGTCCTGTCAAAATTAGAGATTAGCCGGAACAAACAGGCAGACAGACAGACAAAAATTGTAAAAAAATATATTTTGGTACATGTCCCGTGTATACATCCATATTCATTTAGTAAAAAGCAGTTCTTTTAATGTTACAAACAGATCGGATAATTTTTATAGTTAAAGAACTGAAAACTAGTTTATATTGTAGTATTTTTGAGAGAAACACTATAATATATGTAATGACACAACAGCGCATTAATACAGAATAATTGACATTTATTTTCTGAACTTACATTTGATGTTTTTGTATACTTATTTCCAGAAGGTACGCAGCACTTAGAAAACGTAAAACGAAAGGAAAATCTAGGTAAAGAATCACTGTTAATTTTTTTTTAATTATAAAATCACTTTGCAAAAAAAATTTAATAAATTTAAGCTTATTAGGATCATTGCAAAAAGAATGGAATTCGAAAAACATAAAATAGTTATCCTTAGAAATAATCTCGATCTTAGTATTCTAAGATTCCAGAAAAAGTCAGATTTCTAAGGTATCAATTAACTGACTATGGTATAATTTAATTTTTTCCATTAAAATATAATTTTTCACTAACCGACTTCTTAAAAAAGAGGAGTTTCTCAATTCGACTGATTTTTTTTAATGTATGTACTTCAGAACTTTTGACTGGGTGGACTGATTTCGACAATTTTTTTTTAATCGAAAGGTAGTGTGTGTCATGTGGTCCCACTTAAATTTATTTGAGATGTAACAACGTCTTTTCGGGTTATATCTAATAATGTGTTTTTACTTGACTATTTTTTCGTCGATCTACGTTGTATTATATCGCATAACTTTTTACTGGGTGTACCGATTATGATAATTTTTAATTTAATCAAAAGCTATATATAGTTTATCGGGTGCTCATATTTAAATTTCATCGAGATCATAACTTTTTGAGTAATCTTTGATAACGCGTATTTACTTCACTATATTTTCGTCTCCCTACGTTGTATTACTTGTCGATGTAATTGAAGTCGGTTTTTTTCGTTTGCGAGCAAATGCAATTATTTTGATAGATATTCCGGAGATGTCCCGTATACAACATTGGGATCTATGGGCGAAAAGTCAAGAGCTAGAGGCACTCAGAAACACTTAAAAGACGATGATTCTGTTTGCGGCCTTGATGATATACCAAGACCGGAACATGTGAGTATCTAAAAAATATGTATAAGCGTATATTAGTTGCATGATGCATACAGGATGAATACAAGTGAGAAACATTAGTTAGAGCACTTGTACTGGATACCATAATTTTGTAGACTCAAGATATTTTTAGAACTGAACATCTCTTCTATTCTCTTTCTATTTGGCTGACCTTTGTTTACAGTAGGGAAAGGTATGTAATATATTTTCATTTAATGCCTCTCCAATGAATCTACCTGTTTAATATTTTTTTGTACTGAACATGAAACGACAACACTGAAATTAATTGGTTTTTACTATTTGGTACAAAGTAAAAACCAGTAACAAGTTTATAGTGAAAAGAAACTACGCTCTACAACAGTAACATTTCCAACTGACTTATACAGATTGTTTTAAAATATTAGTAGTTAATACGAGTAGTAGGTAAGTAAGATTTAATTTATTCACTTATAGGTCCGTATACCTGTCAATCTCAAACGCGGGACTCTACAAACTCATTCTTTAACAGTGTTACCGTGTACAAAGGAACGTAAACCAGAAATTCATTATGGGATACTTACTGGATCTTTTAATATGTACGATGCAAAATTCAGTAAGTTATAATAATATTCAAACCGATTTTTTTTATTTGTCACATAAATCATTCTTATTGATTATTTATATTATCAATACATCGACTGTGTCCCATTGGACTTAGTCTATTTTTAACCATATTTAATTCAGATTTTTTGGATAGTGATAGTCGTGCAATACAAATTTAAACTCAAACAATAACAAATATATTTATATATAGCTACATCATTAGAACTGAGTGGGGCTTGAAACCACGATCGATAGTGCTGCAGATAGTGACAACTGCGGTAGCTACCTGCCACTTGGTACTTGGTTGCCGTTTATATTGACTGTTCTGCTTGTAAAAACGTAGCACAATATTTTTAGATAAAGTGAGGAAGATTCCTCAACAAACAAGTCTACAATGTATTAAGAATACTTCTGTTTCATGAAATTAATATATTTACAATATACATGTTAAAAGTTTTTTTTTGTTTATAGGTGGTAGGTCTAAAGGACGACAAGCCCTTACAATGAGTGTCATGGCATATTGCTTAGCTTTTCATTATCATCCTAAGCAATGGACGATGAAATTAGTTGATAACTTGATAGACGCTGGTGACCAATGGTATATTGTCGTATATTAAATCCAAATATGAACTTACTATACAAACAATGTACTATTTATATTTCATATCTGACCTTAGGTATATACAATGCTTAGAAAAAGTCCATGACCATTCGGCGGTTCAAGGAATGTGTGAAGTTTTACCGTTTGGCAAGAAACAAACTTTGGTGTTAAACGGTAAACGAATGCAAGTTCTTCTCGGCGAGCCTGATATTGTAGGGTATACGATGTCTTTAGATCCCACAGTTTATAACCTTTGTAGAGGTCTCAAAGCTTTCTTTAAAGATAACCGTGCTGGAATTTTACTAACGAGGTGCTTAAAATTACAAAATTACTCAGGTATAATTTACTTGTAAATTTTAAAAAAATTACTAATTCAAAGTTATTTTAAGGGTGCTAAAAGTCGTAATATGGAAGGATAGAATATGCTACTATATATTTGATCCAGCTGGTAGAGATTCTAGAGCATATTCCAATTTTACTAACGGTTGCGCAGCTCTTATTAATGTTAAGGACTTGGACGCAGTGGCAGAAGTTCTATTAGCAAGAAGCGTAGTAGAAGATCAAAAATTTCTTTTGGCTTCAGTTAAAGTATTAAAAATGGTTGACGAAAAGTGTGATGAAGATTTTGAATCAGATAAAGAACTTACACAAACGGAAAAAGCTATGATGGGTTATAGAATTCTAAATGAAAATTGTGCCATAGTAAATGCTAACATGCATTTGGGCGATAAATGTTTCGAAGATGCTAAATACCGTCAAGCATTGACAATTGCTGTAGTAGCAATGACTTATGCGAAAATTTCTCCTCCCAATACATGGTTTTCTAAAACATTAGATAAAATCTTACGATTAGGCAATAAATTGTATGTCGATTGTGTTTATCCAAAAGTAATGATTGATATAACTATTGATAATATACCGAATGAAATCACTGTTGGTCCATATGCATGTGAAATAATCATATATCGAGAACGGGTTAAAGGACAATTGTTTACTACAAAAGAATGCCTACTCAATATACGGACAGGCTTAGAAGAAATCTTTAATCACGAGTATAACAGTGGTATTTTAGAGTTCAATAATTATGTTCTAGCAGTTTGGAGACAAAAAGATATGTACTATTTGTTTGACCCATATCCGAGAACAAATGATGGACTTAGATCATTCAAAGGTGGAAAAGCTTGTTGTTTTATGCTTTTAAACCCAGAAACAGTGGCAGATGTTTTCACAACGAATTGGGATTATTTACCAGCGACGACACAGTTTTGTATTCATGCATTTAAAGTTTTAAAACTGAAGAAAAAGGAACACAAAGTAATTAAAATATACCATTATACGACTATTTGATTACGTAAACACAGGTCACAAGTACTTTTAAGATCTAAAACGTTTAAAAAAATTTTTTCATATAATTTGCGTGTTGCAACTATGTTACTCTACAGACTTATAGCATTAGTAGTGCTGCTCAAAAAATTAGACCACAGACACAGTTACTTATTTTAACGCAAACTAATAATTCCAGGCTCAAATAATGTGTACATTGAGTGACGAACAGTTACCCGGTGTTAAGAAAGTGAAGCGAAAAGTCTTGCCAATGAGTCAATCTCGTGGTGATGGTAAAGAGCTATTCCATGACGTCTTCCCCGTTGAAGATTTTAAACAAATTTCAGTTAGGGTGTGTATTTTTTATCGAGGAGTTCATCAATTTTCATTAAACAAAACTACGTAATTGATTCTATTTTTGTACAATCAAGCCAAATTATTAAAACAGCAAAGAGCCCAAGCCTGAAGAGTGTTCTGCAATAATTAATAATATTTTATTAAATTATTTAAAAAACATTTAATTATTGTGAATTATTCATGATGACGGGTGAAATAAAATAAAGCAAAAAACTTAATGCATTTTTGACATTAGGTACTTTGAAGGATAAAATTGCTTTGGTATGATTAAGAATTAGATTAGCGGACTCCTTTCCTTTCCTTAATAAATGCTTAACGAAATTAGGGAGGTTTCGATGTCAACGGCCGTAGACTGTATAATTAATTTAAATAATCCTTCCTATACTTAATAATTTTTAAATTTAATAATGATGAAAGTGATCAAAAGTCATTATTTCTTTAACGAAGTAAGTACAGGTTCTCCTAATTTATTTATCAGTTTTTATAAATTCAAATTTTTTGCTTCAGCCGCAAGTTGATGAAGAGCAAATGGGAGAAATAATTTCTTTGGTTGATAGCATTCAAGAAGATTATCTACCACCAATACCCTTAAGATATAAAAATTTGCCTCCAGAGCCGATAGCGGAAAAAATAGGTAGGTATTTACTTTCTTTATGATAATTCTTTATTCAATTTTTGCGCAATTAGAAACAAAATAATTAACAATGTTGTGATCAGTAACTACATTAAGAGCCATTTCACAAAAATCGGTAACAATCCGCGAAATTGTAATATTTTGACGTCGTTAATCTCAGTGTTGGATGCAATAATGTAATTTATATTCTTGAAATATAATAGAGCAACCTTTGTTGTAGTCCATAGTCAGATCAGAATTTTGATTTATATTATGTGTATAAAATTATTAACCTTTTCATCAGCCTCCTCCCTGGATAAACGGTCGCAATGTATACTTTGAAGTCCTACTTTTCAATAACCTCTACGTTGAAACCATTTTAAAAAAATATCATAATATGTGGAATATAATTTTGTTGTCCACTATCATAGATTTTTATTCCATTTGTATCTCTATTAAACGATAAAAAAAATTTAAAGTTACGAATATTTTCCAAAGAAGTACAATTTTAAAAGCGATATTTCTCTTAGAAAACTAAGAAATTTTAACGAACTATCTTCATCAAAGTAAACTTACATCATTAAGGAATACAAAAAAAAAAAAAATAATTAAAAGATGTAATTATTTTTAATACATTTTATATTAAATAATAAAAAGATAGTATATATTGCCACGCATCAAGCCCGGTAAATCAGTCGAGCGCTAGCGCTCTTAGAGGTAAGGTCCACGCCAAATTCTGCGCAGCCGTCTCTTTCGCTCACACGCGCCAAGCGCCTGTTGTTATAGCGGATAAAACGCATTTGATACTTTCATAATAAAATATAAATAAAATAAACATATTACGAAAATGACTGTAAAATAATATAATGATAATTTCTGTAAACAAATGTATAATTTAATTTTCTTTTCTCACACTATCAATACAAATAGGCATTTCAATCTGTCTTGTTATTTGTTAATTAATATGTTTGTCGGTGTCGATGTCATAAAATACTATTTTATTCATATCGTAAATATTAGATTCATTCGTAAACTGAAAAAACTAAATCAATTTAAAAAAATTGTTTCATAAAATCTATTTTTTAAATTTTATTTTAAATTTATTGACTGTTGTTATATAACATACTTGAAATTTTTAACAAATTAATTATGTAAAAAACATTTTATACCATAGTTATAATTTTTATTATACATCAGAAAATGATCACGATGGTCTTTTGGTTGTCACACTATACGTACTAGCACAAAGATCGCGCGGCTCGTACGACTCGCGCGATGCGACCGAATTTACCTAAACTTGCAGAGCGTAAAATTGTGAAATGGCTCTTAATATTAATATTTAACGTGTGTCTGCAAATTAACCTTCGAAATACATAAATATTGTACGGGTACGTGCTATTCGATACATTTAACTGCTACGCCGACGATTCAGCCTGTAAAACTGCTGGGCATAGGCCATAAGGACAGGCATCCAAACAGGAAACAAATATTTGTAAAAATACAACTATCCATCCCGAGCGGAGATCAAACCCAGTGAACCGGTGTTTTATTGCCTATACGGCACACGCGCCACTACACCAGAGCAGTTGTACTACGCCGTTACATAAATATTGAACGTGTCTCCAAGTGAACCTAGACTCGCCGACGGTGTCGGTGACGCAGGTAGTCCCGCCGTGGCCGCGGCCGCGAGACAAGACTAACGAGCCGCCCGAGCCCGACCCGGAGCCCGAGCCCACCCCTCCACCCACTCCACCCCCAGCTCTGGTACGATCTTTATTGTAACAGTAGTTAGTAATAATAATAATAATAATATAAGCCTTTATTCAGACGTATACAGTTTCCAATAAAGTTTAACTTAATTTGACGACTGCTGAGTCGTCGACATCGACAGTACGGTCTGTCTGCCTTTTGGCAAAGGCCTCCTCCATTTCCTTCCACTCTGTTCTATTAAGTGCTCTTCTAGTCCATGTTTTTCCTGCCATATTTTTTATCTCATCTTCCCACCTCCTAAACTGTCTACCTCGATTTCTTTTCCCATTCCTCGGATACCAAAATATTGTGCTCTTATTCCATTTTTCGATCCCTCTTATTAGGTGACCAGTCCACCTCCACTTTAGCGATCTCACTTGTGTGGTTACACTCTTAATTTTTGTGCGTCTTCTGATATTTTTGTTTTGTGTTCTTTCAGACTTTCTTATACTTAGCATACTTCTTTCCATAGCAACTTGACACGTTTCTAGCCTTTTGTATTGCGCTTTAGTTAGGGCCCAAGTCTGACAGCCATACGTTAAGACGGGGAGTATACATGTATTATATAATTTTGTTTTGATGATGGTCTTAGTTTCTGTGTTCTTCATTATTTCTTTAAGCCCCCAGTAACGTTTCCATGCATTTCCGATTCTTGTGTCTATTTCCTTTGACATTATATCTGTGACTGAGATTTGTTGTCCTAGGTAAGTGTACTCTTTTACATACTCGACTGGCACGCCATATAAACAGTAGTTAGTAACAGTTTGTTAATAGCGGAAATTTTACTGATTTCAATTAATAGTATGATGTTTGCGACGTACTCGGAGTAAAAATCCTTATCATTATCATTACAGCCTATACAGTCCACTGCTGGACATAGGCCTCCACAAGTTTACGCCAAAAATAACGTGAACTCATGTGTTCAAAAATCCTTAATATTTTTATTTTCCTTAACTTTTTATTCCACTGTTGGACAAAGGTACATTTCTTAATATATAAGAAAGTTAGCTTATGTTAGCACTAAATACTCAAAATGTAGGAATGTTGTTATAAATTCCAAAAACTAACTAAATATAATAAAACAATATTTCTATTTTTTCAGCCTCCAGAGGGTGCTGAAGAAGAGGTGAGCTTAAAGATAAATTCGTCAACATTCAAGTTTTATATGTCATAGTACTCATAGTAACTATAAAGTACCGTCAGAATGCAGAAAGTTATCAAATACTATTATATATCATAACATTTTTTTTCTTTTTTCTTTTTACATTTTCGTAATAGGTATTGCTATGTTAATATTTCAAAGTTGAGAAGTTTGTGTGTTGTCTTAAAGCGTTTAACTGAGGATCTACCAACAAGAGTACCATTTTGAATTGTTCTAAATTATTTTCGATTTGGAAAGGCTGTTAAAAATTAAATCACGGGTCTTAAGAGCGAAGCAGTAACTGAATTTAACAGAAACAGCCTGTAAATATTCTAAAGCTGGACGAAGGTCACTTTTTAATGTCACTTTGCGGTTTGACGATATAATTTTGGTACCGTGACTAACAATCACTGTTAGCTGTCTATGATAACAACCAGGACCAACGGCTTTCCGAAGGGCAGAGTAAAACCGACAAAGACATTATATATTCTAGTTAATACTAAAATATTAATATAAAATTCATATGCTTTTTACCTGTAAACGACCTAGGAGGAGGAAGAAGGTGACGAAGACGATGAAGAAGCAATTTCTAAGAAAAAGAAAGAAGAGGAAGAAAGAAAGAGAGCTGAAGAAGAAGCTCGGAGGAAGGCCGAAGAACTTCCACCTCCTCTACCACCGCCACCGCCGTCGCCACAACCAGAACCAGAACTACCGGTTACTGTCACTTTTGTATACTTTTTAGGGAGTATTATCTAAAGGGTAATAACGATACTATTACTACGATTCAGCTGTCATGCTATCTATTTCTTACGTAGATCTACTCTTTACTGTATTAGTTTTTAAGCTTCCGCAGTCACTAGCCATATTAACGTACTTTATTTTGCAATTTTAGTTAGCGCAACCAATACAAATTGTTGAAGATGAAGTCCAAACCATGCCACCTGTGAAGGTAGACCGTGAAGTTCTACTCACGGAAGACGCCCAATATCGATTTAAATTGAGACAAATCCGGAAGAAAATGACTCCACCTTTAGTAGAGACGGAATTGGAAGTAACAGCCGAGGACGAACTTTCGAAACCGAGTAACTTTAAAAGTTTACCAGATAACACGCAAATAATAAGAGGAACGTCTGCAATAGCTGATGGAAAGACTATAGATATTTTACCTTTTGCTGCTATCATGGCAGTTGTTACATCCTATAAGTATTCAGTGAATACGTGGACGGTAGGCTTAGTAAATTTCGTGGTGGAAACGGCAAATAAATTATATCAAAACAAAAAAGAAAAGTTTCAACTCGCCCCTCTTCATATTATACCGAAGATAGCCATTGGGCATCAAGTGAGTTTTGGTCAAATTTATGTATTTCAACTTATTATAACAGTAAGTAGGTAAGGTGGATAGCAAAAGTTTTTTTTTTCAAACATTGTGCCACAAAATCTTTTAATTTAAGCTGCTGCTACTATTATTGTACGTAAAATATAATTGTCTTTGCTTGCAAATGAAAAAAAAATCCCGATTTTAATTACATGGACCAGTATACAACGTAGATCGACGACAAAAGAGTCAAGTAAATTCGCATTAGTAGCGTTAACTCAAAAAGTACTTGTCAAATCTGAATGAAATATAAATGAGACACGTACCACCTTTCTATTAAAAAAATCATCGAAATCGGTCAACCCAGTCATAAGTTTTGGTCACATAGGTACATTATAAATAAATAAATACAGTTGAATTGAAAACCTCCTTTTTTGGTAGTCGGTTAATATGATACTTTTTTAAAATATATAAAAAAAAACTGCAATAAAATTTTGATATTTGAAGTGTGTGTATTAAAAAAAATTGTATGTGAAATTATTTTTTGCTTAAATTTTTTTAGGCATATCATGCTACTATAGACGTGGTTGGAGAAGGCGCGACGTGGCAACTAGAAGATGTTTTAACTCGAAAATATTTACCCAAATATGACAGAGGAATGATAACCACAGTGGCTTATAGCTGCGCATTTTTTAAAAGAAATAACCTGTATTACTTATATGATGCCAGTTCTTGTAATGCTATGGGCTTAAGAGAAAACAACAATAAAGGAAAGGCGTGTTTTCTTCGATTCCAATCATTACATGATTTAGTAGTTAGGTAAGATTGACTATAAATAGTAATTGTTCTGTTAACGCAGTTAACAGTGTCTGTTTTCCGCTCAGAGTTGCGGCTTTAATTCCCGTCCTGTCCGTGAAGTCTGACGGTATTATTTATATACATATTTAGGTATAAACCATAGGGTTTATTTTACCTAGATTTTACCTAAAGCAAATAACAATACTACAATAAAAATAATTTGAATGTTCATTTTGGAATTTCAGAGATCTGATTCTGATGAGCTCTTCAAACTGCTAGATCGATTTTCACTAAACATACTTATTTAAGAACTAACGCTAGGAATCTCGCTTTCGCGAAAAAAATAATGTACAGACACACATGACAGTCAGACATTGCTGTTAAGCTTTATAGCTTCATATAAGTATAACTTCTATATTTTTGTTCTATGTTAGTTGTCAGTGTGTGTATTAAAGTTAATAGAGGAGGTTGAGGTAATCACCTAGTAGATAGTAGAGACTTTTAGACATTTTCATGAATCGTCATTTTATTTATAAAACCAAGAAGGTAATTTAAAACCTAATATTTTCTTTGTTTACACTGTATAATTCTGGTATCTTGTTTTTAGAGTGTTATACAACAAAGATGGGAAAACTGAAGATCAACAGTTTATACTAAGTAGAATAATAGTTAGAAGACTCTTAACTGAGCCAAGATTAAAATTACCTGAAGATTATGATTTCGCCACTGGTACACCGAAGTCTAAAAAGTCCAGATATTCACTTGTAGAATCTCCTAAAGTGTCGGATAAGAAAAAGTCATCCACCGTGACGACGACCGAGGCGAAGAGTGGAACATTAGTGGGATATCAACAAATTAATGGAATTTATAGAATTGAAGGTACAACAGCCTTGAGCGACAGAAAAGCTAGTTCTGACGTAAAATCATGTCATTTTGTATGCTTAATCGCTATGTTAATGGCAACAATGCACCCTATCCGGACGTGGGACCAGGTAATGGTAGACACTTGCGTAGAAAAAGGTTTAGAAATTAACGAAAAGGCTACAAATTTGAGTATTTGTGAGAAAAGAGTAATAAAAAATTTGATATTAGACGGTAAATTCGTTAATGTTAATATTAAAAAGATAATTGTTGTTAATGAAAACCCGGAAAAACGATTAGAACAATATTTGAAAGCGGTGCTCAATAGGCTCAGATATGTCATAATAAGATTTCCTACTTGTAGTATGGTAATTTGTCAGACCGAGGGATATTACCACTTGTTTGATCCATACCCGCCACCCGTTGAAAAAGCAGAACCAGGATTGATGAAAGAGGATAAAAAGAAAAGTGAAGGTATCGTGTCATCTGCCACCCCTCAAAAATTAAATGCAGTCGCTGGCTGGACACTATACGGCTCCATTGATTCACTAATACACAGAATAAACAAAGTAGTTGCAGTTACGAACTCTCCAGAATTTTATACATTTGAGTTAACTTCTATTAAAAATGCTCCACGCCGTTCGGCGCTCAACTACAGGCTTAGTCCTCTTTTCAAGCCGGACGTCAATCCGAACTTGCAATACTTAAAACGAAGAAGGATTCGTCCGATTGTGGACGAAAAGATTTACTGGCTAAATATTGAGTCTGTACCTTGGTCTCGTATGAATACAGTAAACGATCTAGGTTTGGAAAGAAAAACTCCTAAAACTATGTGGAAGGATTGGGATATTGAATTTCCCGGAGATCTTTATTCCCTTTGGGGAACTATACATCCTCTGGATGCGAAATTTGAAGAGGCTCATCGTGGGAAACAATATTTAGCTACATGTGTTATCGCCCTTGTAATGACAAAGGCGTGTAACTTGAGTGCCTGGACTAGTAGTCTCTTAGATGGTATAGTTGAATCAGGCAATAATTATCACAAAAAATGTCATGATAAAATTGCTGGCAATAAAAACCACGAAATCAGTCTTGATGACTTAGAGACAAAATATGATGAAATGTATCCTTATTCGTTCACAGTAAATTTCGATAAGGTTATATTCGGATTCTTATATAATATTTACCCTGACAGATTTAATCTTAGCAAGGCTTTAGTTTACTTTTTCGAAAATAATTCTTTAGGAATATTAATGAGTCCCGCAAAAAATTTAGCATTTGGTAAATTGGATAATTCGTATTTTATGTTTGATTGTCAGACTTATGGATTACCAATATTTAGCCCTGGTCAAGGTGCCTCTTACATATTAAAATGCGAAAGTCTCAATAGATTAATATACTGCATAACAGTAACATTGAATATTAGGCGACATGGACAACAATTTCATTTGTCTAGTGTAAATGTGAACCTGTCTGAAAAAAGTAAATAAAATTATTAAAACAATCGTATTTATTTACTTCTAAATATTAAAAGACAATGAAATGTATATTCTTAAATAGTTATAAAAAATCAATACAACAATTTTTTTATTTACTCCTTGTTTTTTTTTTTTGTTATTTAGTTTAAATTAGTTATAGCGTTAAGTAGTAAGGTTAAGGTGGGAAAGTGCGCCTAGCGGGCAAGTGCACCTACCACAAATATCTCGAAAACTACCGATTGGATACTAGTAGCCAAAGAGTAAAAGTAGCACCTTATATTGACGCTACAAACTAAACCATAGTTCTTGGTGAAAGTCACAGATCTAGACTCTAGTCATGTGAGTTTGAGACACGCGCCAATTTATTTTCACTCATATTCAAAGTGGTGAGGAGAGATGACTTTGGGGTGATCATCTTCGTAAATCTCAAGAAATCGAGTTTTTACTGATATACGAGTGAGGTAAGTGCCAAATTTAATTATTTTGCTTTAATATTCTGACCTTTTTTCACTCCTATCTAGTAAAATTTATATGTTTTTTGCAAGTTAAATATTCTAAACTCAAATTTATATAGTTGGGGAAGCGCGCCATACTGACTTTTTAAATGGCGCACTTCGCCGCAATCCAGAGGGTACAAACTTTTTAAAATGTGTGTCTTTGTTACAAGTATTTATGTAACTTGCAATGTTTGATTGCTTGTTTGCATGGTCGGGTCAAATCTTACAAATGAATTGTAAAGCAGTTATCTTAAACCGATTTAGATGTAATTTGCATATACGTTTAAAAAAGATGGTGCTTAATAAACACGTACCCCCTTAAAACTCTCCGATGACATTAACTAAATTGTGCCTGAACAAAATTAACTTTTCATTGAATTTTAACATAATTCCAATCAAAACTTCCACAAGCAACATAGACTCAAAAACCACTGAAATAATTTTTAACAAAAAAAACCGACTTCAAAAAGGAAACTAAAAAGTGAAAAATAAATTTACTTAGTACAAAGTAATTCGTATTTTGATTTAGTTAATCAGAAATGATTAAATAAATATTTTATAATTTTGAAGTCGGTGCCAAGTAAAACAATAACTACTCTAGTATCTACTCGTAAGTTGTATTCAGTTTTCTTTCATAATTTGTTTCATTGACTATTAGGTTGAATACTGTTATTATTCTGTTATTGTTTTGATATATAATAATATTTTTTGTACTTGTTTGTTGTGTGTGTGTTGTTTGTATTTGTTATTGTAGCCAGGTTGTATTTACTTGGCACCAATTTCAAAATTATAAAATATTTATTTAATCATTTCTGATTAACTAAATCAAAATACGAATTACTTTGTACTAAGTAAATTTATTTTTCACTTTTTATTTTCCTTTTTGAAGTCGGTTTTTTTATGTTAAAAATTATTTTATTTTACAATTTTTAGTGATGGGTAGACCTAACAAGGATGTTTTTTCTCTTATGTCGGGGGTCGGAAATATACACAATACACAAGCACTAACAGCCAGATCATGACAAACATCTATATGGCCAATACAAATGTCTGTCGTGCGCGGGGATTGAACCCACTAACGCCGGCGCAACAGCCAGTGCTGTGACCGCTGCGCTAACGCGTCGACATACTATGAGTAAAGTTCGCTATCAGGTGTACGTAATAACAACCGGGACTGACAGCCTAGCGTGTTCTCCGAAGCTAGGTTGGGAGAACCACAAGGATTAACAACTAGACCGAAAATAAATATTTGTATAAACATAACTATCCACTCCGAGCGGGAATTGAACCCGCGACCGTCGGTGTTTAGGCGCCACCGACACGGCACATGTACCATTATATCAAAGCGGTCGTCAAACAGCAAAAGGTAACTGCTGTAAATTGTTGAGAACTTCCCTGAGTGTTTATGGGCTCCATCATCAAACCTGGTCCTGTGACATAGATGATCACATAGCAGGTAATTGCTATAAATCGTTGAAAAGTTCCCTCGACTATCTTTCGTCTCCATCATCAGACTGTAATGGCACTTGTAACTCATATGGGTGCAAAGTTCCCATCAATAGAAACGAATTAAGTTCAAACAGCCGGTAATTGCTCTAAGTCGTTGAAGAGATCCCTCGACTATCTTTCGTCTCCATCATCAGACTGAAATGGTACTTATAACTCATATATATGCAAAGTTCTCATCAGTAGAAACGAATTAAGTTCAAACAGCAGGTAATTGCTTTAAATCGTTAAAGAGTACCCTCGACTATCTTTTGTCTCCATCATCAGACTGAAATGGCACTTATAACTCATATATATGCAAAGCTCTCATCAATAGAAACGAATTATGTTCAAAAAGCAGGTAATTGCTATAAATTGTTGAAGAGTTCCCTCGACTATCTTTCTTCTCTATCATCAGATCGACTCCCAGACATTTATTAAATAGTAATGCTTTATAGTACTTAATGAAAACATGATTAAATTTACTAGTCACCCGTACGATTTTTGAAAGTTTCCCTCGATTTCTTCGAAACAAGGGATATCTCCTTTCCAACAAAAAAAGAATTATCAAAATCGGTTCATAAACGAAGAAGTTATCTCCGAACATACATAATATATATATATATATATATATTCGACCGTATATATATATATATATATTTTTTTTTTTTTGAAAGTAGGTTAAAAAGTTTCATAGTCTCTGACTTAAGATTGTATGGCGCACTTAGCCGAAATTTGGTTTTAAATACACAGATTCTGGCGCGGCTGGCTGAGGTCAGGCTCGACCTCGTGATCAGCCGCATAAAGAGGTTGGGGCTCCGCCCGAACTTCGGAGGACCCAGCGCCGCCTGCAGACAGCTATATTTCGGAGTCTGCTGGAGTATGGCGACGTACGGTGCCCCGGTTTGGGCGGATCGCCTCACTGCGAGGAATAAGATCGCGCTGCGGTCGGCGCAGAGGATCATCGCGGTGAGGGTGATCCGGGGACCGTGCGGTATCGTGGGCTGCAGCTACTGCTCTAGCTGGCGACCGTCCATGGGAGCTCGTGGCGGAAGTCCTTGCCGAGACCTACTCATACGCCTCGGGTAGGAGGGCTTTCGGTGAGAACCCCACGTTGGATGGGATCCTACGGGTACGCCGGATGGGGCAAGAAGCGCTAATGCGGTGGGGGGAGGACTTGGCGGAGCAGCCGTATGACACACGCGTAACGGCTGCCTTGCGCCCGGTCCTTGAGCGGTGGATGCGCCGTAAGCGCAAGCCCCTCACCTTCCGTCTGACGCAATTTCTCACCGGGCACGGCTGCTTTGGTGAATACTTGTGTCGGACGGCCCAAAGGGAGCCGACGACTGGATGTCACGATTGTGGCGCGGCGGTGGACTCTGCCCAGCACACCCTTGAGGTGTGCCCGAGATGGGCGGCGCTGTGTCGCGATCTGACGACAGTTCTCGGAGGGGACTTGTCACTGCCGAGCGTTATCACCGCGATGCTCGGCGACGACGAGTCCTGGAAGGCGATGGTCTCCTTCTGCAAGACAGTAATGTAACAGAAGGAGAACGACGAGCAGATGAGAGAGGGGGCCGCCGACAAGGCCTCCGTCCGCAGGCGACGAACCCCCGTTCGTGCGTAGGAGACGCTACTTAATGCGCTTCCAGTAACGCCCCTGTGCTCGTGTCGGGCCGGGATGGGAACCCGGTCCTGCTAGACACGACGTCGTCGGGATTGTTCAGAGGCGAGCCGGACAGTCCACATGGAGGAGAAGTCTGGCCTTTTCGCCGAGGCCAGCCGGTCGCTGGAGGGATCCTGTTGCTTGCAGATCCAGGACCCTCAAATTAAAGCGGCTGAAGACTTCCGCAGGGGTTTTGGTCGGTAGTGCACTGCCCATGTGCCCCCAAGTGCTGAAGCCGACATACGGTCTAGGAATGCCTACCCGTGCATCCTGGGTATCACCCATAAATGGGTTCCCCTGCGATAACAAAAAAAAAAAACATGACTTAGTGCTCCCGCACACATACAATTAAGTTGGCCGACAACCGAACAACTAAATTGCGTACGTTTTCAATTTAGTTTTGATCAACTTTATTTTGTTGGCTGGTTAGCCGCAGACTATTCGATTTAATCGGTGACAGTGTTGCTAGCGCGGTGTGTGTGCGTGAAAATGCGAAAAAAAAAAACGTTTTAATTGCTCTAATAATAAAAAGAAGACGAAAACAAAAGAGAAAATTTTGAGTGCACCTTATATTAACTAATAGATTAGAATATGGAAAGCATCATACATTGCATTCTAAACTCAGATGTTATCCAGATAAAAATCATAATACAGAATGAGTATTTCGTCTTTTGATGAGCTCGTATATTTAATTGGGCCAGCAATAATCAAACAGGACACATCTTTTCGACTCGCTATAGCCGTTGAAGAAAGGATTTTTTTTTAAATATAATTAATATATATCCATGGGCTTTTGAAACCCGTGTCCTTTTTTATTTCTAAAACATGCTATTTTTTTTAAATTTAGGTTCATCTATAAGTTCTCCTACTTTTTCGTTTGCAACAAGTGATCGGGACGCAGACGTCGCGGTCGTATCCGTCGACGAAGATCCGGGCGTAGGGAAATCACGCGCACGCGTGTAGTCGTCTTCCATCTTGCCGTGCGACTGACCAACAGTTGGATAGTCAGCGAGCTTGTATAAGGTGCCCGTGCTAACGAACAGTTGGACAACTTTTTAATTGTACGTCGATCGGAAGTGAATTTCGATTCTGATGCAATCGGTATCCAATTAACTAGTTGGACAATTTAGTTGCAGAAGATGTGCGGGCTTCCATATGTCACTATACCTATTAGTATACTCTGCGATTTAGTCGGCCAACTTACAATTGTATGTGTGCGAGAGCACTTAGTGTCACTCATGAACTTAAACACAAGTAATATTGCACCAAAGTCAACTATGAAAAAAGTATGGCGCACTTTGCCCCCGTCACCTTAACAAAGTTGTATTTAGGTGTTATAATAATTTAATGTCGTATGACTATCTATACAAATAAATAAAATTGGAGTGTCTCCGCTTTTTACTAAATGCACATGGATGTATACACGGTACATAAACCAAAATAACATTTTTACAAATTTTTCTATCTGGCTGTCAGTTTGTTCCGGCTAATCTCTGAAACGGCTAGACTGATTTTGACGGGACTTTCACTGGCAGATAGCTGATGTAATAAGGAGTAACTTAGGCTACTTAAATCTGAGAGATGATCAATAACTTTTTTGTTAAATTCCACGCAAAGTCGCGGGCACAGCTAGTAATAATTAACTATAATATTAGTTGAACCCACCTGCTAAATAATATTTCTCTAAATGTCAGTTAAGCTTTAACAAATAGTAAATATCGTCTTAGTATCTAGACAAGTAATCTGATGACTGTGATGAAATCATGATGATGATGATGATGATGAAGTCAGTAACATCCCACTGCTGGGCATAGGCCCCGTTTTCTATATAGGAGATGGATCGAAACTTAACCCACCACGCTGCTCCACTAGAGGTTGACGGATATAATCGCTACTGTGAGTGATCGTTATCAGCTGTCTAACAACCAGGACCGACAACTCTACATGGTATGTGGTTGTCTACCAGTAGACAGCCATACCGAAAATAAATATTTAAACAAATACAAAAAAATCACTTAGCTGGAATTGACATTGTGAACACCGGTGTTTAGGCACCTATAAACATTACAACACCCTAAGCGGTGTGGATTAAAAATATGTACATACATATTTAGGACTGCTAAGATTTTTTTTAATTATTTCAATATGAGGCAGAATATTTGATGATTTTTATCACTAACTTTAATGGTCCCTGCCATTAAAATAGATTAATGATAATGTTGTACCCAAAAATCTGCATAAAGATTTTAGCAATTAGATTGGGCAAATAGGCATCAAGTTAAATAATAATAATAATAATAAATAACTTTATTGCACACAGTAACATATAACAATTACATAAGTATAAAGCTTAAAGGGAAAAAAAATAATAATTACGTCGCATGCGACGGGCGGTCTTATCACTAGATAGTAATCTCTTCCAGACAACCCACCAGAAAGGAGCTTGTTGAATTTAAGGGCTTGTGCAGCTTAAGAATATAATATATAATTAAATAATATATACAATCCATATATTATACATATATGTGGATACACATGCGCAATACTCACGGTATTGAAAAGTATAAATAGATAAAAAATAATTAAATGTATAATATAATAAATAAATAAATAATAATAATAAAAAAATAATACTTAATTGGGTACAACTATAAGTCGTTTTGGGAAAATAATGGCGAATGTATGCGTGTAAGAAATCAAGTCATAGTTTTCTAAAAGTTCTTAACTCGATTTTTGAAGACAGAGAACTAGAATGATGTATCTTTGCATTAAGATGATTAACTTTACCACTCGTAATGTCGATGACACTGATATCTAATAAAATTCTAATAAGTCTTACTGATTTTTGTAATTTATATTCTTTCTTTTATTTTTATGAATGAATTACACTTTTTTAAGGACACTGAGTAGGTTTTTTGGATCAAAATTTAAAACCATATTGGAGGTTTCAAATGATGTTGTATTTTAAATACATTTGATTTTTGAATATTTTTGATGATAGAAAAGAGGTAAAAGGCATTCTTAAAAAAGATGGTTACGACTATAAAATGGTAAACTAATTCATAATTTTTTTTGCTAGTAACATTTAAACTAGTTTTTTGTTTTTATTATAGTATAATTGTTTTCTCGCAAACGAAAAAAAAACCGACTTCAATTACATCGACGAATAATACAACGTAGATCGACGAAAAAATAGTCAAGTAACTACGCGTTATCAAAGATTACTCAAAAAGTAGTTATCAGATCTCAATAAAATTTATATGTGAACACATGACAAACATCAGCTTTCGATTAAATTAAAAATTATTAAAATCGGTACACCCAGTAAAAAGTTATTACGGATTTTCAAGAGTTTCCCTCGATTTCTCTAGGATCCCATCATCAGATCCTGGTTTCCTTATCATGGTACTAAACTAGGGATATCTCCTTTCCAACAAAAAAAGAATTATCAAAATCGGTACATCCAGTAGAAAGTTATGCGGTATAATACAACCTAGGTCGACGAAAAAAGCGTCAAGTAAAAACGCATTATTAGATATAACTCGAAAAGTAGTTGTTAGATCTCAAATAAATTTAAATGGGACTAATTGGCACACACCACCTTTCGATTAAAAAAAGTTGTCGAAATCGTTTCACACGGTCAAAAGTTCTGATGTAACATACATAATTAAAAAAAAAAAAAAAAAATACAGTCGAATTGAGAACCTCCTCCTTTTTTGGAAGTCGGTTAAAAATATGTACCTATAGTAGTCAAAATTAGTTTCATACTTTGTCATAAGAATCTAATTTGGCGGTAGTGTAATATTTATTCTAATTTTAGCCTTGAAAAAACTTGAAATAATTGTCATTAATAAAATAATTCATATTGGTCATTTCATTAAAAAAATATTAAGTATGAAGATTTTAAATTAATTAACTTCCCTTTTTGCATTAGTAATTTTCTTTGAGTTTTCAGCTTCCTGTATGTTTATTCAATTATAAAGCTTTAATGTTATTAAAACTATTGTGCTGTCAATATTCATGAAAAATTTGTAACTATTGACGGACAGCCTTACAATAGAAACTAAGAAATAATAGTTCAATATTAAAAAAAGTCACAATTAGGCTAGTTTTTGTAAAGTAAATTATTAATTATGAAGAGCGTTTGACTTACAAGAAATAAGTTTGTTTTTGTAATTTTATGTATGGCATATGTATCAGGTTCAATTTAATAGCACCCCAATTTGGTTCATTCATCACTTTTTTCTCACTAAAACAAAGTGAGGATATATAAAATAATATTTAAATTGCTAGTAAAATAAGAACACATTTATCTTAGTAAATAAATGTTCTCAGAATTAAATTTTTAGCTTCACATACTACTGATTTGGTGACTATGACTCAACATTTTGACCAACTATTTTCACTTCCATCATAAAACTAACCTAACAACATGTTGATTAATACATTATCTGTTTGTTATTAAAGCAGAACTTTAAATTGACATTTTCATAAGCTTACATTGATGTGTTTATTGTAATTTTAAGCAATCAATCAAACTGTAAATAAAAAAATATTTTTTTTTGTATGATTTTATTATAACTGTAAAAACCTTAATATAGGTACATAAAGTACTGAATTTTTAAACATAAGCTGTAGCACTACAATAGGTTTCATTCAAGATCAGGTAGGTTCTCATCGTCAGAATCGCTCTCTAGATCGTCAAATGAGGGTTTTTCGGCTTTATCACCGGCACCACCGCCCATCGACCGTAGCATCTCCTCGATGTCATAATTATTACCGCCACCTTCCTCATCTTCATCATCTTCGTCTTTCCATTTGTTAAAATCTATTTTAAGGTAATGAGGCTTCTTTTTGTCTTTTGTTAATGAAGGCCAATAAGGCGCGTCCTTCTTTTCTTTCCGGAGCACCATTTCTACACAGCGACCTTTATTTACAAAGCCGCTATTTTCTGGAACCACGGCATCATATAGCGGAATTGTCACCTCGTGGACCTTTTTATCTTGCGCATTAATGCCTTTAAAGTAAATTGAATCTTTTTCTATTTTAATAGCTGGGTCTTTGCATTCAACGCTAAATGTAAGTAAAACGTCTTCTTTTCGTTGTGCCCACAGTACTGGAGGAGGGACTGGTATTTCTCCTGACATATTTAATTTACACAATTTATAGCACACTATATAATATTTTCCACGTGAAAAACTGATTAAACGCGAACTACTATAGATATCACGATTCAAATTGCGATGATTGAAATTCTATTCTATGCACCAGTTGTAGACTCGCAAATTCATTTATGGAAAACTGGGTTGCCATAGAAAACTTGATAATAATACTGAGCCATTGCCAGTTTGGTAGCTTGGGATCGGTACTAAGTTACTAAACGTAGTAACTAATACTTAATCTGTGGTACTTTCTACCGAGAGGCTCCAAGGATACCTACCCCACCCCAGCTTGCAAAATAATGATGTTTGTAAAAAAGAAAAAATACTAATTGAAAGATTTTTAATAGCTCAATTCAACTACGTTGTCCTTTTAAATTGCTCACTTTAAACTATTTAATTAAAAATCGATTTTTTTTTAAAATCAAATATTTTCAAACTCTTTATATCTTTTGATGTATACAATATTTTAAATTGCTCAAAGTGTTAAAAAACTGCTCAAGTTGCATTTATAATTGCTCAAGTATAGTTTGGAACAGATCCACTTTCCTTAATTTTTAAATAAATATAAATAGTTTGAACAAATAAAATAATGATATTTGTAAAAAAAAAAATACTAATCGATACATTTTTAATAGCTCAATTCAACTACGTTGTACTTTTAAATTGCTTACCTCAAATTAAATAATTTGAGGTGAGCAATTTAAAAGGACACCAACCCGCCTGCCCAGCGTGGTGACTATGGGCAAAACACATGAGTTCACGTTATTTTTGGCGTAAACTTCTGGATGCCTATGTCCAGCAGTGGACTGTATAGGCTGTAATGATGTAATGATGAAATTATTTAATTAAAATTTTTTTTCAACGACTTTATTGATTTTTAATGAAATAATTTAAGGTGAGCAATTTAAAACGACAACGTAGTTGAATTGAGCTATTAAAAATCTAACGATTAGTATCTTTTTTATTACGAATATCCGCAATTTTTTTGCTTCCCATCGTTGTCTATGCGCATCCGCAGCGCTCACCTGGCTTATGATATAAACGTTAAATTTGTTCGAACTTTATATATTTATTTAAAAATTGAGGAAAGTGGAGCTGTTTAAATCTGTACTTGAGCAATTATAAAAGCAACTTGAGCAGGGTTTTTAACACGTTGAGCAATTTAAAATATTGTATACATCAAAAGATATAGGAGTTTGAAAATATTGATAAAAGAATATTTTTCAACGACTTTTTTGATTTTTAATTAAATAATTTGAGGTGAGCAATTTAAAAGGACAACGTAGTTGAATTGAGCTATGGAAAATGTATCGATTAGTATTTTTTTTTTACAAATATCATTATTTTGTTAGTTCAAACTATTTATATTTATTTAAAAATTAAGGAAAATGGATCTGTTCCAAACTATACTTGAGCAATTATAAATGCAACTTGAGCAGTTTTTTAACACTTTGAGCAATTTAAAATATTGTAAACATCAAAAGGTATAGGAGTTTGAAAATATTGATAAAAGAATATTTTTCAACGACTTTTTTGATTTTTAATTAAATAGTTTAAAGTGAGCAATTTAAAAGGACAACGTAGTTGAATTGAGCTCTTGAAAATCTATCGATTTGTATTTTTTTTATTACAAGTATCATTATTTTGCAGGCTGGAGTGGGGTAGGTCATCTATGCTCCATGCTTCAGAGTATGAGTACTGCTAAGTTTTCTTTAAAAAGCTGTTAAAAATCTAGTTAAAATTATTTATTTCATTAGATCATAATGAGCCATTTGAGATAAATAATTAATTTGTTTATAAGTATTTTATATTGTTAGGTATTTTTAAAAACAGATAATAAAGTCTAGTTAAAATGTATTTTAGATAACTTGTAATTTTAAATATTTAGTTGAAACTAGAATATAAGTCACTTCCACAAATATTATTACATCGCAAAAGAAAATAAGTTCATAAAATTAGTTCTTGATAACAATTATATTTGTTAATATGTTTTAAAATGTTTCAAAGTCACCAAAGAGTATATAAAGTATGAAGTTACTAGAACATTCTTTGATTATGATTTTCTATAATATTTATGCAGGACTGACAATAACATTTAGCAGCTAGCAGCATTATTATCTATAATATATAAATGAGTCGCTGAATGTGTTGCTAAGCGCAAAACTCGAGAACGGTTGGACCGATTTCGCTAATTCTTTTTTTTAAATATTCCTTGAAGTACGAGGATGGTTCTTACGGAGAGAAAAATTTAAAAAAAAAATTTAAATTTTCTGAAAAAGTCTAAAAACAACACTTTTCTATACTCCCATACAAAAGATTTGTGATAATACTTAAAGTCACTGTTAGGCGATACGAAGTTCGCCGGGTCAGCTAGTTTAAAATAATTATTTATTATATTGTGAGAGTTTCGAAGAAAATTTAAGACCTGAGGACTGATAGACCATAACTGAGGTAGGGAACAGCAGGAATTTCCTGCTCAAAATATGGAGCAGCCCGACTGGGGTGTGGGCCTCGACCTTACAGAAGATCACAGCTAAATAATACTGTTTTCAAGCAGTATTGTGTTCCTGTCGGTGAGTAAGGTGACCAGAGCTCCTGGGGGGGATTGGGGATTTGGTCGGCAACGCGCTTGTGATGCTTCTGGTGTTGCAGGCGTTTATAAGCTATGGTAATCTCTTACCATCAAGTGAACCGTACGCTTGTTTGCCGACCTAGTGATATAAAAGAAAGAGCTAATTGTAAAATAATCTTTTATACATAGTCAAATGCAGATATGTAATCAAAGGTTTAATTTTTTTTTAAATTAATGTAGTTCGTGGTTTAAAACTAATTTAATATATAATAGTGTTTAAATTTTTACTTTATTGTTGGTATACCTATACTAGTGATGTGCCAGATCGTCAAAAATGTATATCCATGGATACGGATATTTAGTGTCAAGATTTCCGGGGCAACGAATACGGATCGTACGGATCTTTATTTACTCACTCAATCTGTGTCGGTGCGTGACCTTGAAACGATAGTTGACGATACACCCGCCGCAACGAGGCGCAGGACTAGGGTTGCCAGATCGAATGACTCTATTATCGGGAGAAAAAAATTGGTAGTCTCTAAAGTTGGTTTACGGACTGTTAGGAGCCTCAAGGCGAGAGTCTTTTTAAAAAAAGGAAACAAAATTTATTTTTAAAACACACGTCTAGCGCGGATGGAAGATGGGAATGAGACTGAATGTGGCGGATAAGTAACAACACCTGCTAAAGGATAGAAGTACTAAATAGGCAGAATAGGAGTGCTGAATAGGGAATAAGGGTAGCTGATCAGGGTTATAACAGGACGATAGTTTAACGTTACAGCGTCATAATAAAACATCTCCTCGGACGCATCGGCCAATCGAGTGGAAGAGAGATCGATGCGGCGCAAGCGTACAATGAGCGTAACGAGATATCGATATGTAATTCATATTTAAATATGATTTCCAAAAAACACGTTTTACTAAAAATATCGAGCTAAGCTCGGTTACCCAGGTACTGTTTCTTTTAAAGAACAATAATCATTTTACACTGCATCATTATTAATGTCATTAGAAATGTTCGATTTTTTATAAGATCCAAGAGCTCATTCCATGAGAACATATTCTCCCTTTGTGGTGAAAATTGGGAGTCTTTTATATAAGAAGTTCGCACTGAAATAAAACCGTTCTTCTAAGTACTTAATAGCTCGTTTGAAAAACTGCTCTGCATCTTTATAAAATTGTTCCTTTTCAGCATCGGATACTCTAATTGACATGGATCTGTTCTTACGGTCATAGAATTTGTTTTGCATTCAGCCTTTGATCTAGCTAGTAGCTTTCTCATTAGAGCATCTTTTTTTTACAAGTAGATCGGCAAGCAATCGTAAGGTTCACCTGATGGTAAGCGATTACCGTAACTTATAGACGCATGTAATACCAGAAGCATCGGAAGTGCGTTCCCGACCCTACCCCCAATCTCAACAATAACAACAATATGCCAATACAGCCGGAGCGCCGAGTGGCAACGTTTCGTTTGACGAAAATTCGGAACTTAAAAATAATGTTTTCTAAACTGCAGTTGTTTTTCGGGAGATTTTTTTCTTTGTTGGGGTTCGGGAGGGTATACGAAAATTTGGGAGAATCCCGCTAAATCCTAACCATCTGGCAGCCCTAGGCAGAACAGGTTTCGACTTGCATTGCGTGTATTACTTTTGTTTAGCAACCAGGTCCAGGAAATGTCGAGAATCTAAAAAACTTAATAAACAGTGATCAAATCCGATAAATTTGTTTAAAAAAAAGTTATGCGTTTTTCATTTTCTTATATTTATAAAAGTATGTGATCTCCTAAGATAGTTGAATAAGTATCTTTGAGTTATATACTATTATAGTCGATACAAAACTCACAAAATAATAGGCCCGTTTTGACATTTGTCATCGGGACGTAAACCATGGAGCGTAAACCATGCTCCATGATGTAAACAGTGAAGTGAACCATACGACTCTGTATTCGATACTCACGATAAATCGATTCAAGTTTCTATGAGTATTTGATCGATTTAATTATATATTGTAAAGTGCTTGTGCATTTGCTTAAAATTTTGATCAGAAATTTATTTTAAGCTTAAATGTTGTAGGTAATTTGAAATAATACAATGGTACAAAAAGTCTATTTGTCTTTATTTTATATTGTGTTCTAGTGCTTACACATTTTAATGAAACATTTTTTTTTCGGATTTTATTGCGTTACCAAGTTACAGGGGTGTGAAACTCTCATACAATATCGTAATTCAAAAATATTCATACAAACTAACGCCATCTCTTAGAGGAGGAGGGTGAGTTCGGGGTGATAGATTAATGTGCCAAAAATAGATGGCAGTAGCGGCAGTAGAGTCTAGAATTTTTGCAAATATAATTAATTTAAATAATCAATCAAACATGTTTTGTACGATTCATAGGTATAAAAAAATATATTATAAAATATAAGTATATTTTAATTTATCTCCAATATTTTTTGCCGTGGCAATATTATTGAGGCCCATCGTGCATTAGTCGGCCATATTTGAATTTTGAATCACTCGTTTATTTGTGTTTGTTCAGTGTTCGTTGTGATTTTAATTTTATTGTGTTATTCCCTACGTTTTGGCTTGTTTACGGACTTTTTGATCTTCTACGTGTTACGACATCACCTGGATTGTTATTTGGACCCCGGACTGATTGCATGACTGTTAACTTGGCTCTTTATTACACGGATTACAATTTTTGCAATTTTGATTAAGTATTTTAAAATGCCGAAATCAGCTGAATTAAAATGTTATTTCAAATGTGATATTGATGGTGAGTATTCAAATTATTTAAAGAAATGTTTCAAAGCAGTATTTAGACATTAAGTATTATACCAAGATTACTCTTTTCTTCTCTATTCGACTTAGTAAAAAAAATTATAAAAGAAGTAATTAATTTGTATGCCATTTTAAAATTTGGTTAGCAAGAAAAACAGCCTATAAATCATTTGGCAAGCATACAAGGATTTTTTCAGTAATAATAAAATGAGGCAGCAAAATTTTTTTCTTTATAATATCATAATAATAGTTAGTAATTCAAACATAAGCAAGCAGCTTGTCTTATTATGTATCTACAAAAAAAAAAAACAGTCATACTGCAAAATAATTATTTGTCGGAGCAAGATTGATTGGCATTCATATTTAAATTTTGGTTAGCAATAAAAATAGATTACGTTTTTTTTTTCAAAATCAGCAGTGTTCGTTAAAAGTGGGTGGAAAATAAAGCTATATATATGACACTATCCCAATATTACTAAATAGGGATCCCTTTCTTTCGAATTTTTGTTTTTCTAATTTAATTTTGCAGTTAGGTATTTTTTGGCATACTATTTCAGTAGGCATAATTATCTTAAAGGCTTATATTACCAGCACATGGGTCACTCATTGCTGCTTTTACATATATTCAGCCACAAAAAAAAAAAAAATACTATAACTGTTCAGAGACAATACAAATTGCAGACGGATTTAGAAATATTTGCTGACTATATGTTGTTGCCCAATTGTACTAGCTAATCAGTAATATTTTTTTGCTAACAATGATACAAATACTTTGCAAACTGTTTAAATCACACCCTTAATAAAATAGAAGTAATAATTAACTCTTTTTATTCCTTTCATTGCATTTAGAATTCATTATTATGTCTCTTTAGTATCACTTTTATGTATAAAGCAATATTTTAAGAATATTAAAAAATTTCAGGACCCTTACATCGCTTTCCCAAATGGGAATATCCTCATACAGAGAAGTTAAACCAATGAAAATTTTGAAATTTTGATAGGAATGATCATGTTAAAAAACAAGCATCCGATTATTATAATAAAAGATGAAAATAAACAACAGTTTTATAAATTCTATATGGTACTGGTGTTTTATTTTTAAACCCTCGATTATCTGTTAATATTAGGTAAAATAGAATTAATTTGAAATCAAATTTTTAATACTTAACACAAAAAAAATAGAAAATATTCTTAATGTACAAACTTGTTACTTTTTGATAAAAGTTAATGATAAATATGAAATACTTTTCACACTATTTCCACCAATTTATTAATACGAACTGTTTGTATTAATAAATAAGTGGAAAAAGTGTGAAAAGTACATACAGTATATTATTTAAATAATAATCAATCTGGTAAAAAATAAATAAACAGCGCCACCTGTAGTATTATTATAGAAATAAAATTGTATGTGCACGCCATCTGCTAGTGGGGGAGGTCGTGATACATCAATTTTAATTTCTGAGTGGCGTATCTATACCAGTATATAAGTGTATAATCTATGACCAAGTTAGTTCGAGGGTATTTGTCAAATGTCAAAACGGGCCTCTTATTTTGTGACGACTATAGTATGGTAACTTATTATAGAATATATGCACAGAGTACAATATATGTTTGTAATTAAAGGCGCCAAATATTTTTTAATTATGCTATTTAATCACATAATCTAAGTTATTATGCTGCATTTTAACCTGTCAAATTAATTTGAATATTAATAAAAGATCCGCGAGAAAAGTGACGGATACGATGGAGGATTCCTCCTTTAGAAATTTCGTTTATCGGAGAAAGTTAACGTAATTAAATGTTAAAAGTTTGTGTCACTGCAAAGTGTGATTTAAAGAATAATATTTCAGTAAAGCAGCTAATTATATAGCCACTCGTGTTGCTTTTTTAATCAATCAGTTTAATTGCCACTAAGGAAAATAATTTTTATTTAAATGTTGTTTTATATACTATTATTACCTAAACTGGATCTCCAGACTCATTTAAGTATTTCTATAGCTCCAGATTTTTTTTATGTCTAATTAATTTGAGAATTAATTTTTCAGTACTGATTTCTTGTACTCACTCACTTCACGCAGTCCACCGCTGGACATAGGACTCCACAAGTTCACGCTAAAAAATGGCGTGAACTCATGTGTTTCCCGTAGTCACCTCGCTTAGCAGGCGGGTTGGTGACCGCAGCAGGGCTGGCTTTGTCGCACCGAAGACGCTGCTGTTCTTCTTCGGCCTCTGTATTTCAAAGCCAGAAGTTGGATGGTTATCCTGCCATCAGTCTTTCTTGTATATGACAAAATTTTGTAACAACAATGTAATTCATGAATTTATTAAGTCAATTGGAAAGGAAGAAGGAAAATCTTATAATGTGATGTTAATAAAAAAAAATTGATGCTCTAGATCTTTATTTAGGAGTAGTTCGTATTTTCTTAACTTAAATGGAACGGCTTAAACAATGATTTAGCTACTCATAATTTCTAAATTAATCTGTAGTAAAATTAGTATCGATTATTTGAGTATAGACTAAAATACAAATATTTTTGGTAAATAAATAAGGTATATTTTAATAATAAATAGATCATTATTTTTCTGAAATCTAAATTGTATGGACAAAATGAGTTACTCTAAAATGTATAACATATCCATTTTAATTTAGCGTTATCTATTTCTTATCGATTATATTTCTTTTGGAATTTAAAATTCGTTTTGAAGATAATTTTACACATGTAAACATATTTGTTACACAACTATTTAACTTCTTATACTTAGTTCTACTGGAAACATCAAAATTAGTTTATTTACAACAATTAAGTAGTTTATAAGTTAGTAAATTCAAACTTGAAATTCATAAAAAATCACAATACATCACTATCCTAACAAGAAACAAAAATAAAAACAAAAACTACAACTATAGGATACATTCTTAATAATTAATATAAGGCTTAAATTTAGGACGTTAAATGTTTACTACGTAATATTGTGCAAGTAAGTAAGTTTATGCACAGACACAGTTGAATGATGAGTAAAACCTATTTGGAGATAAATGCTCTAACGTTTTTAAGTAAGACAACTGCCTTTTTAGTAATGTTTAAACAATCTAAGACAAATCTAAAGAGGTTTATGATTTAAACAGTCTATTTATTTCAAAACATTGTTTCAAAGTGTCATAAATGCTCACGTTAATGGACACTGTTACTTGAAATTTATATTTACACGTGGTGCTATGTGGGTGACACTATGTTTACATGTAATTTTTGAAAACACCAAATAAAAATATATATATATATATATATATATATATATATATACATTAAATGATTATTAAAAAAACATTTAAATTACACTAAAATGTCTAATAGTGTGGCTAACCCATGCATTTACTACATATCCATAAAGATGCAGTAGTTGGTAACATGACTAGATATACGTAGCAGTATCAGCTAGAATAGAATGTCATGTGTATTTTTTGTTTATTGAACTACAAAGGACACCAAAGCGAGAGGTAAAAAAATATACACATAGCACCATAGATCGAGACATATTGAACTACGAATCTAGTATACACAGCTCAAACCTTTGGCTAAATTGAGATAGATATATTTATAACCTTTAGATGACCTCAGGTTGAAATATTACCATTTCTTCGACTAATTTATCATTTTGTTGCCAGCAGCTTTGTGAACATGTAAATATCAGAACAGAGAGGAAGTGTAGATGTGGTAGTGTTATATTACTTGGGAAAATGAATAAGGTATTTGCGAAGCCAGGAACAAGTTGTATTTCACAGATGAGTCTTGATCCGCAGCGCATACAATTGTTTGGCCTACATGGAGAATTCGATGCATTTTCTGATACTGGCAATGGGGCTCCAAGGAGAGGGAGAGCGTTACGGGAATATCTGAAAATTTAACTTGTTTTTAGTGTCACATAAATATGTTGAGCTTAAATATTTACAGAAATTTATATGGTTACATTAGAATTGCCTAAGGTAGGATTGCGACTTAAAAAAAAATCGATTGGAAAATAGTCGATTATCTTCTTTTAAAAATAAATCGATTAGCAAGAAATCGATTTTATTGTCAAATTTTAATCAATCAGTGAAATAATCGATTTATATGAAAAAGTGTTTTTTAGGTCGCCCTATAACTATAATAATGGATGATATATTTATTGCTAAACAAAATAGATTTACTATTTTTTTTTCCAAAAAATCGATTTTTCATGCTTCGGATAAATAATCTATTATTTTTCCGCAATCCTCATCCTGCTACCACCGGCAATCTTACGTAGGGTGTTTACCAAGACGCGGTCTGAATTTCAGGACACGTCTGCTCCAGTGGCTATCAGCCCTGCGACACAGGTGACTAGCCGACTCCGACTTCAACTTGCTAGATATGTGGGCTATGTCGATCACTTTCGTTCTTTCGAGGATAGTCTCATTTCTGATCCTATATTTAAGAGACCTCAAACATTATTCATCATCATTTCAGCCTAACGCAGTCCACTGCTGGACATAGACCTCCACAAGTTCGCGCCAAAAATGGCGCGAATGTGTATTGCCCATGGTCACCACCCTGGGCAGGCGGGTTAGTGGCCACAGGGCTGGCTTTGTCGCACTGAAGACACTGCTGCTCGTCTTTGGCCTGTGTATTTCAAAGCCAGCAGTTGGATGGTTATCCCGCCATCTGTCGGCTTTTTAAGTTCCAAGGTGGTAGTGGAACTGTGTTATCCCTGCCCTGAGATTCTTCATTGCCGTAAACACAGCAACTTCAAGCATAGCCAATTCCATTGCACGTTGAGCGACTTTAAGCTTGCGGACTAGTCACCTCGTCAGTGTCGACGTCTCGGCACGGTATGTTAAAACAGGTAGGACGCACTGCTCAAAGACTTTTGTCTTTAATACTTGTGGAACCTACGAAGTGAATACTCAACGATATTGACAACACTAAAATAATTGTTTTGAGCTTTCTAGCAAGTATAAATACCGTAGAATCTGTGTAGGATGCCAATGTAAACGTGTAAGAAAGGCGTGGAACAGCTTGTCACCGTGTAAAGGGTTCGCATCCTCATATGCTTCGTCCTCGGTCGGCGCTCCTGATACACGATCAGCCACACTGCCTACTTCTATTTCTAAAACATTTAAAAGTATTATTATTTAAAAACTATGGATGAGTTAAGGTTTATTCAAACTGCAATTACTTTTTGTGAAAGAACGTAATGCAACACGACGACATCACCACATAGTATAAAACAAAGTCGCTTTCTCTGTCCCTATGTCCCTATGTATGCTTAAATCTTTAAAAATACGCAACGGATTTTGATGTAGTTTTTTTTAAATAGATAAGAGTGATTGAAGAGGAAGGTTTATATGTATAATAATATCCATAAATAGTGGAGAAGTACTGTTATTTTTGAGGTTTCTAATGTGATGTCGTAAATAACTACATTTTTTCCGCTTACATTGCAAACGCAGCCTGAACCCTACGAGTACACATTGAAAAAGTCTACAGAAAGCTCCGCTATGGTATATGTCTATCTCTTATGGGTATCCCACAATAACATTTTTTGTCAATTATTTTTTACGAGAAATAATGGCTAATTTTCAAAGCGATTTTAACTAATACAGCATTAATCCTTATCTAATTAAATACCTTAAATACAATGTTGATTTAATATAGATCTACTCGTATATGGCCCTTTACAGCATATGATTTAAATTAATATTTTCGAAGATATTACAGATTTAAAAATTGCGCTACGTAGCGTTTGCGGCGTTTCGGGCCGGCTTTTACTCTAAAGTTAACGCGTGCAGGCCACGGGTAGTAATGAATAAATCAAAACTACTGGATCGATTTTATTAATTTTTTCAGTGAATGACATAGGCTATAATTATATTTTATACCCGTGCGAAGCCGAAGCGGGTCGATAGTTATTTATAATTCTATATTACATAAATAGATTATTGTTATATAGCAGACTAAATTCATCAACAATAAATAACTTGTTTTTTCTATCTGACGTAGTCTAATATCTAAGTTTTTCACAAAAAATAATTGCACCTTTCGAAAAACAAATATTTAAAATACAACCAAATTTCTTAATTTTCGCGACAAAATAAAAAGAAATTACATTTTGTTATTATGATTAATAGAATAAGTTTTGTATTAAATATTTTAGTAAGAGAAATTTAATATATATATTAATAAAAAATTATACTCTTGACTGGATCAAATATTACCATTATCTCTTTTGTATTTGTTGAGTAATTCAGTGATTTTATCGTCATCATACGACGCCTTGTTCCACTCTTCCTCCACATATATATATTTGGAAACGAATTGCAAAGGGCCATTTAAAAGGCGAGTTCGAATGTCCGCTGATAGTTCTGCTGTCTGTTATATAAAAAATTGTTTTAAAATACATTGTACAAAATGTTTATTTTATTTAATGTTGTAAGCAAGTCAATTTTCAAATAAGATTTTTTATTAATTTTAAAATAAAGATAAAAACCACCAATATAGGGCTTTAACGGCTTTCGTGAAAGACAACACATATTGCAACAGAGCATACATAAATCATCACCTTATAGCATGTCTAGTTCTATATAATGTGTAACTAACCTGGTTGAAAAGAGATACCATATTGTTCATCGGCGCGGTGGGCGTCTCAGCTATGACAAGACCAGATTCATCTTCCTCTTCTAATTCCGCTGCTGGTATCGGAGCTCCGACTTCACCGACTGCACCTGAAATAGGTTATTTAACTAATTATTGCAGATGCTACTACAGGCATGTCATTTATGATTTTCGTGTACTTTTTTTATTTCGGTTACTTTCGTTGTCCCGCGGATAGTCTCATTTCTCATCCTATCTTTGAGTGAAATCATAAGCATAGCCCGTCCCATTGCACATTGAGCGATTTTTAATGGACCAGTTCTTTCGTCAGTGTCCATGTCTCGGCTACGTATGTTAACACAGGCAGTACGCATGACTCGAAGACTTTCGTCTTCAAGCATTGCGGAATCTCCGAACTGAAGACTAGACAAAGTCTGCTAAACGTTGCCCAAGCCCAGCCCAACCGAATTCTCCTATCGGTTTCCTTCTTGAAGTTGTTGCGGCCTAGTGGATGGAAAGGAGTGGAAGGAGTGGTATGGCCTAGGTAAATATTATCCTGAACAACTTCGAGAAGGGTACCATCGACCGATAGCTCAATATGAATTCATACTGAGACCGACTCGTCGGGAGGACTCGTTTAGTCCGCCCAGCTTTTGGACTAGCTCATAGTGGATGCCTTGTCCCCGCCCGATCCAACGTCTTAAAGACATCCTCTAGAGCAGTGGCAAACAGTTTCGGCGACATTAGATCACCCTGTGTTACCCCGCGACGAAGGGAAATGGGTTTCGCTCGCTGGTCATGGATATGGACGGTCATTGTTGCCGCTTCGTACATACATCTCAGCACCTCGATATATCGCCAATCGATATGATATCTCTGTAGAGAACCCAAGATAGCTCAGATCTCGACAGTCTACAAATACCATACACAGCGGCTGATTATACTCTTCAGTTGTTTGTACATCGTCTGGCCATAAATACTGTTACAATTAAAAATAAACAAAATACTACATTTAAAATTTGGAATCTATCATTTTTATATGATTGTTAATTCTGTTTACTCATTTTAGCGCCAATACAACGTAAAATATTTTGATAAATTAAAATGGAGTGGGGTGATAAAGACAACCGAATCGCAGTGATTGCATTACACAAAGTAGGTATGGAGTCAAATACAATTTTTAAAATTATCCATACGCTTGGTATAGTTCGCGTCATGTAAAAAGGACGCTGGCCTTGAAGCTGCGCAGAGCGGGCGCGGGCGGGCGCGTTTATCACGTGTCGCATGCTTGCCGGTGTGCTATTGGTTGGACAGTTCAGTTTTACATAGAGAAGTGAGAAAAATTATTTATAACATATAATTCGCGTCACGTAAAAAGAACGCTGGCTATCAAAATGTGCAAATGTGATTTACAGTGTTGCCAACTCTTGAAAAAACTTTTTCGTACTGTCCATTTTTTGGAACAGTCTTATTTGGTAAACAAACCACTGTCAATCATAATTCACGTTTTTTTCCGCATTTATCACTCACTTTCACAACACATTAGCATACGGACACTTGTAAAACACCATTTACTATTTATTTCACTAAAAAACAAATATCAATTTATCATTTTAAACACATAAAAACTATTAAAATACGAATATCGAGAGTACATATAATTAATATTTTTGAATACATTTCAATAACTAAAAAATTTGTTATTACTTTTGTTTAAAAAAAAATGTAATTTTGTAAAGTGATAATTATTATACTTATTTAGTCCGAATTATTCGCACTGGTATTTCTATTATTTTTAATGTATCTACCAATAACCATTATAGGAAGCCGCGAGTGAAAGCCTAATTAAAAAATAAAACAGTAGTACTTTTGTGCGCGAGTATACCCATGCGCAAACGCACCCTCTCCATTTTCCTTCAGCGTTCTTTTTACATGATGCGAACTATAATAGTCAAATGTTTGTGTACTGGGCTATTGAAAGGTACAATGAAACCTCGTTTGTTTGTGACAGAATAACTGGCTGTCCACTTAGTGTTCGTACGAAAAAGGCGATCAAAGCAGTAAGGGAAATGATTCGAAGATTTCCTGTCCTAAAGCAAAAGATTTTATCTAGGAAATGAAGATAGCACCTAGAACCATGTCGCGTATTTTAAAAGATGACTTAGTACTTGCAGCCTAAAAGAGATGAACTAGTCAATTCTTAACTGATAATTAAAAAAAAAATATTGGGTGGTAAAATCAAGATAATGACATAAGCGGTACGCAAAGGGAGGTACCTGCTGAAAATTCCAAATAAAAAACAATGATTTGTATGGGAAGTTATTGTAAACTATTGTGTTTGAAACAGGGATTCCAAAATTTTTAAACAATTTTCATACAATTTTTATCTGTTTTTATCTTAGCTATCTAGATCCAGATAACTCTATCTGGAATCCAAAGAGTAGCTGACTTAAAAAAGTTTTAACTAGTTAAAAATCCCATATATTAATATCAGATTTGACTAGCTCGTTGGCTAGTTGCCCTGCTTTCTATGCCACAGGTTGCGGGTTGGATTCCCGTCTGATTCTAGGTGTAATATTTGTATTTAAAAAAATAATTTCAATGTATATTTATCAAAAAAAAAAAGAAAATTGTAATAACAGTCAGCTGTTATACAGGCATTAAGTTGCTTACCTTAGGAACAGACGACCGTGTGTATACGACAAGTATAAGATATCTATAATATATATAAACGCGAAAGGTCATTCATCACGAAATCTCCGAAACTATAACACCTACAAACTTGAAATTTGGCAGGTAGGTTTATAGGAAGTAGACATCCGCTAAGAACGGATTTTACGAAACTCAACCCCTAAGGGGGTAAAATGGGGGTTGGAAGTTTGTATGAGAGTCCCATGTTTTTGACGTAAGAGACTTGAAATTTAAAATGTATGCTCTATAGATGGTAACAAGGTGTTCAAATAATGTATCTTTAGAAATCAACTCCCTTTTGGGGTTAAAACGGGGGATGTTACGTTGACTCACTAATCACGAAATCTCCGAAACTATAATGCTTACAAACTTGAAATTTAGCTGGTAGGCTCCTTATAAGGCGTAATCTATTGCTAAGAATGGATGTGACGAAACTCGACCCCTAAAACGGGGGTTGGAAGTTTGTATGAAAGTCCCATGTTTTTGAAGTAAGAGACTTGAAATTTAAAATGTATGCTCTATAGATGGTAACAAGGTGCACAAATAATGTTTCTTAGAAATCAACTCCCTTTTGGGGTTAAAACGGGGGATGTCACGTTGACCCGCTCATCACGAAATCTCCGAAACTATAACAGCTACAAATTTGACATTTGGCAGGTAGGTTCCATATAAAGCGTAGTCATATGCTAAGAACTGATTTAACGTAACTCGACCCTTAAAGGGGTAAAACGGGGGTTGGAACTTTGTATGAAAGTCCTATGTTTTTGAAGTAAGAGATTTGAAATTTAAAATGTATGTATAGATAGTAAAAAGGTATCCAAATAATGTATCTTTAGAAATCAACTCCTTTTTGGGGTTAAAACGGGGGATCGTAGGTTGACTCACTGATCACGAAATCTCCGAAACTATAACACCTACAAACTTGAAATTTAGCAGGTAGGCTCCTTATAGAACGTAAATTATTGTTAAGAATGGATTTTACGAAACTCAACCCCTAAGAGGGTAAATTGGGGGTTAGAAGTTTGTATAAAAGTCCTATGTCTATGAAGTTATGAAGTAAGAGACTTGAAATTTAAAATGTATGCTCTATATATGGTGAGAAGGTGTCAAAATAATGTATCTTTAGAAATCAACTCCTTTTTGGGGTTAAAACGGGGGATGGTAGGTTGACTCACTCATCACGAAATCTCCGAAACTATAACAGCTACAAACTTGAAATTTGGTAAGTAGGTTCTTTATAGGGTGTAAACATCCGCTAAGAACGAATTTTACGAAATTCGACCCCTAAGGCAATAAAACGGGGGTTGGAAGTTTGTATAAAAGTCCTATGTTTTTGAAGTAAGAGACTTGAAATTTAAAATGTATGCTCTATAGATGGTGAGAAGGTGTTCAAATAATGAAACTTTAGAAATCAACTCCCTTTTGGGGTTAAAACGGGGGATGGTAGGTTGAGTCACGCATCACGAAATCTCCGAAACTATAACAGCTATTACCTTGAAATTTGGCAAATATGTTCCTTATAGGGCGTAAACATCCACTGAGAACGGATTTTACGAAACTCGACCCCTAAGGGAATAAAACGGGGGTTGGAAGTTTTGTATAAAAGTGCTATGTTTTTGAAGTAAGAGAGTTGAAATTTAAAATGTATGCTCTATATATATATAGTGAGAAGGTGTTCAAATAATGCATCTTTAGAAATCAATTCCCTTTTAGGGTTAAAACGGGGTATGGTAAGTTGACTCACTCATCACGAAATCTCCGAAGGTATAACAGCACAAACTTCACATTTGGCAGGTAGGTTCCTTATAGAACGTAGATATTCGCTATGAACGGATTTTACGATACTCGATTCCTAAGGGGATAAAACGGGGGTTGGAAGTTTGTATGAAAGTCCTATGTTTTTGAAGTAAGAAACTTGAAGTTTAAAATGTGTGTTCTATAGATGGTAAGGAGGTGTCCAAATAATGTACCTTTAGAAACCGACTCCCTTTTGGGGATAAAACGGGGGATCGTAGGTTGATTCATTCATCACGAAATCTCCGAAACTATAATAGATACAAACTTGACATTTGGCAGGTAGGTTCCTTATAGGTCGTAGACATCCGCTAAGAACGAATTTTACGAAACTCGATCCCTAAGGGGTTGAACAGGGGTTGGAAGTTTGTATGAAAGTCCTATGTTTTTGAAGTAAGAGACTTGAAATTTAAAATGTGTGCTCTCACCATTTATAGAAATGGTGAGGAGGTGTCCAAATAATGCATTGTAATCTATATATATAAAAGAGAAAGGTCACTGACTCACTCATCACGAGAACTCAAAAACCGCTGGACGGTCCATCCATCCAGGATGTGCAAAGATGAAATTTTGCAGGGAGGTAGATTATAGTTAGTCGACGTCCGCTAAGAACGGACTGCGATATTCCACCACTAAGGTGGTTTAATTGGGGTTGATAGTTTGTATGAAACATATACAGCAGCTATAAGTTCGCCTGATAGGTTATTTATACTGCAGCCTGAAAATAAAACTAAAAATGTGGTATATAGAGAGGTATTATAAAATAACTATTAAATTATATTAAATTGTTTCTTTTAAATAGTTACTCGGTCTGATAAGCATTTCAAGTGACAGAAATAAAAAAATAATTTGCGTTAAGCATCTTAATAGTAATACATATCTTCATAACCACGCGGACGTAGTCGCGGGCAACAGTTAGTGTATTATAAAACAAAGTTCCCAAAAGCATTTGTGATCTTTCACCAATGGAGAGAGGGCTTCAAGAGAAAGGTTTACGGAACGGCTAAGCCGATTTTGATGAGAGTTTACTGGAAGTTTTCCGGGAAAACTTTGTGACACACTAAAATTCAACGCGGGCGAAGCCGCGGGCACAGCTAGTTTATTTATATAATTATTAGATACTAGCTCTACCCGCGATTTCGATCGCGTGGAATTTAACAAAAAAGTTATTCTTCAGTTTGCAGAGTTATAAAATAAATAAATTTCTACAACAAATTTAGGCTGTTACTTTTTATTAAATGAGCTATCTGCCAGTGAGTCCCGTCAAAATTGGCCCAGCCATTTCAGAAATTAGCCGGAACAACAGACAGACAAAAATTGTAATAAATGTTATTTTGGTATATGTACCGTGTATAGATCCATACACATTGAGTGAAAATCGTTTATTTTAATATTACAAACAGACACTCCAATTTATTTGTATAGATTTTGTATCTTAAATAATAAACAAATAAACGCCTTATACTCAAGGTGTGGAAACACACACAATACACAAGTACAAATGCCAGAGCACGGCAAACAATCGTATGTCCCATACTAATGTTAAAACATCTTACTTTTAATCGAAGAAATGGTGTTAGATTGTTCTAAAACAAACATATCCTTCACACAAAAGGTTAGCTATAATATAAAATTTCTACTAAACCATTGTTAAATAAAAACCACGAAAACAAATGGCGTGTATTATTGTTTTGTTTATTGCAGGTACACCCATTTATGAAGTTACACTTATATAGCACTCAAAGTGCAAGTTAACTTTAACAAACCCATTTTAGGTGGTGAAACTATGTTTTATGTCAGCAGTATTTTTTGAGATTTGTCACAGTAGAAATGCCAAAATGTTAACAGTATTAATAATATAAGCACAATATTGTGTTCTCCAGTTTATGTTACATTGGCGGAATCAACCGTGCTTCACTGGACCAATCAATGAATCACAATATTGTCAAATAATTTATTTATTAAAAAAAAAAAAGGAAATTACCTTGAATGGGCGACATATTAGCATTATTTGAATCAACTTGTAAATTCTCCAAAGCCTGTTCGACGGTTTCCAACTCAAATGAATTACTTTCGTCTTCTTCATCAGAATTTCTATCAAAAGAAGTAAAATATAATTAGTAGTTGTATAAGTGTAGTATTTTTCCATTTTACATAGTCTAGTTGCTTTTGAAGTGTAGATCTAGAAGGATGTAGCCACCTTGTCTCTTTCCACGGGTATCATTATAAATGCCTTGACTAAACTAATTGAATATCTGCTTGTTTATATTACTGACTTAATTTTACTTTCATTTTAATACTTGTTTAATTACTTATTTTTATAAATACATGGAAGCATTACTAAATAAAATACATAGAAAGAAAATAAAATGTTCTTAGTAAAACAATCATCGTTTATATTAGGTAGTTCACCTTTGTATGCTATTATTGTCGATGTTCATAACATTTCCATTTGACGAGTCCCCATTATCATTTCGTTCCCAGTCATCTGATCCTTGGCACCAGCTGTAGTTTGGTTCAGAGGTTGGCATCACTACAACTGCACTGGTTTTATTTGGCACATCTTGTATCTGACTTCTTACACAACACCAACTAGAAGTGTTTAAAATGATGATAAAATTTTAAAATTACCCTTAAATCTATTAATGTTACATTTTCATTAAGTATATAAATGTTACTGGTAAGTGTTGGTACACAATTTAGACTTATTTAAGAAAACAGAAACAAGTAGTTTTAGCTATATCTCTATGAAAAATAATGATACATCAGTAGTTATAATGTCTATGGAACATTCCACATGATAAACCTTACTGTTTAAATTGGAACTCAAGATTGTGTCTATAATGTATTTAAAAAGAAAATTACCATTCAGATTGTACCCAACAAGGTGGATTTATACAAGCAAAAAGATATAAAGTGCGATGATAAACCGAGCCTTCCAAGGGAGCGTAGCATTGTACTACGAGTAGTCGGTGTAAGCCACACAAAGGACACTTTGTAGGAAACTGTATGTTTTCTAATGGGGGCCAGTTCTGTAATAAAAATGTAAATTAAATACATTATGTTTGAATATCTTGTGTTTGATTTGAAAACATATCTTTTATATTTTATTGAAAAGTATACCTAAATATCTTTGTATTATAAAATCTTAAATTAGGATAACTTATAAAAGCAATTTATATTTTTTAGTCTACAAATATTATACATTAAAATGTATTCTTACAGGTTGTCCCCCAATTTTATTAATTGTATAGTTTAATTGTTGTTTATTTCTTTCACTGATTGTTTCTTCTTCATATCCAAGGTAGACTTTGCCTTTGTTTTTAGCCATTTTATTTTTTTATTGCGAAAATATGACTCATTTACAATTTTCACAAAATGTATAAGAAATTGATTTTTAAGAAAACAGAATGATACAACCGTCAACTTGTACGGTTAGTCTGACACTTGACATACGTCGCTCGAGTTCTGACACACACACGGTTCTGACAATTGAATTATTGAAGGTTCAGCAATTTCAGCATCCCATAACCATATCCTGTTCAACTGTCACAAGCTCCTTTGCCCTATCTATGATGTCCTTCCTTCTGAAATCCCCTGTCCTGTAAATATTGTTTGCTTATTAATGCTTGTATTTAGTTCTCATTGTACATTCTTGTGTATATATATATATATATATATATATATTAATCGTAATAGAATTAAATTGTAAATATATTTAGGTGATTGTTCTAGCATTGTGTAGCTGTAAATAAATTATTAACAATATTCTTGTTTATGTATATTATGTGCTTGTGTTGTTTTAGGGCTAATTATGTACAAAATCGGCCTCTAATTTTTGAGGCTAGGGGGGAGAAGGGTGAAGAAGAGGGAGGTGGGTTTTTTACCCTCCCCCTGGACAACTATTATCGTGTAAACCCCGCGATTACGGAGATATCGTGGTTTTAAATCGGAAAAAATTAACTCACCAACTTTGAGGTTAGAATAACGCTAGGCTCCGGCACTGCGGGAAGTGCAGCTCTTCCACCCTTGCGTGCGAAAGCACGCTCACTCATGCTCCGTTCCACAGCGGAGGCTCCGGCTTAACAAAAAAATAAAAACGCTAGGGGAAGGGCAGACCTCTTGGTCAAAATCTCTTGGTCCACGTGGATAGTGGGGTGCTCCGATTCGGTTTTGGGTATTTTTCGAATTTCTATACCTATATTCTAGCACGCAATGTTACTAATTTTATTAGAATATTATGTCTGACGCGTTATTTTGTTTAAAAGTGTCTATTTGTCAGTCGTTAAAGGTCAATTCGTATCGTATATTGATCTTGCAGTAGAGATCGTTTTTACGTACATTTGTTCGAAAATAACGTGTGAAAGTCGGGGAACGGAGCATGAGTGTACTTCGCGCAGCACCAGAGTTAAGGTAGAGTCAGAAATAACAAAAATTTAACCTCCCATAAATTAGAGGCCGGTTATGTACATTACAATTATAAAATATACCGCTATGTAGTGTTAATTTTTTGACGTTACCTGTTGTATTTATTTTTAAACGTTATCGTGATTACCGTTAAATTTTTTAACGGTAATTAGGTAACGACAACGTTTTTTTAACGTTAGGTTTTACCGGTAAATAGAATTGTAACGATAACGATGTCGTTACCTCTGACATCACTAACGATATTTAACGATACCTCTTCGACGTTGCCGCTCCATGCAAAAATTGTTCAACTCGATGGGCGGGAATTCTACACCGCGTATTACCGCGCGGAGGCCACAGCGCGTGGCATTAAATTACAACGTTATGCAATCGAATAAAAGAAAGTGTGCGTGTCAGCTCCGACGCACGACTGGAGTTTACTCCTTCAGATCGACTGTCTAAATAGGCACAAAAAAGGCTTACTAGTCTAAGAAAACGATTAATACAATATCAAATGGTAAATAAACGACTCAAACACTCGGAACCCAATAGGGTTCCCATAGAATTAGAGATAGCGTTAACTTTTGTTACGTAACATGGTCATTCGTTCAGTAGACTTTACTCCTCATATTTTATTCATACCGGGAGCCTTAGATGAAAATCGATTCTTGAGGAGTAAACTCCAACAAACTCTAAATGTGTACTTTAGAATTAAAATTTCTTTAATTCCATCTATATCTAATATATAAAGTTCTCGTGTCACAGTTTTCGTTGCCGTACTCCTCCGAAATGGCTTGACCGATTTTGATGAAATTTTTTGTGCTTATCCGGTATCTATGAGAATCGGCCAACATCTATTTTTCATCCCCATAAATGTTAGGGGTAGTCCACCCCTAAATTTTTATTTTTATTTTTTAGACAAAATTTTTAATTTCTATTTTTTTATGATACAACATTAAAAAATACATACAACCCTAAATTTTCACCCTTCTACCACCAACCCCTATTTTAAAATAGCGTTTAGCGGCAAGACAACGTTTGCCGGGTCAGCTAGTGTATATCTATATCTTTCTTTCATCTCGCCCGATCATACTTTTTGTAACGCTCTCGTCACGCATTTACTAGCTTACTCCTCAAGATAAGCTTGCGTACAAAAGTTTAACTTCAATAAATAATAGTAGTTACGAACTTCAATGTACTTAAGCCTTCAGTGTACGTATCCATAATTCGAACATCAATAATATAGGTTACTAGCCTGATGTCGAGCTCATAAGAGTATCGTCTGAGTGACAATAGTCATTTTATAATTTATTTATTTTTTATTGTTGTAATTCATAAAATATTTTGGCAATGATTCATAAATATATATGTATATAATCAAATATATTAATACGCTAAGGTTAAGTTATTTGAATCCCTTTTTAGAAAAGAGCTCACAATAACTCCACATAAATTATATATCATTTTATAAATAATTGCTTGCTCTACCGGCATCCACAACAAAAAAAAAAAATAAAAAAATTGCTTTTGTTTTTTCAAATTATTTAGTTATTAAAATTACATATGCGACGGCTTTAAGTTTGAAACAAAGTCAACATGATGACGGTAACCTGATGGTCGGTAAATTTTTTGTTCAGTTTCAAATCAACTACGTGAGTTGTAAATACTTTTTGTAATTTTGTAAAGTGATTATTATTACACTTATTTAGTACGAATTATTCTCACGGGTATAACTATTAATAAATAATAGACTTCTTAAGTACTTGAGGAAGACTTTCCGTCGACGTCATGAAAAAGTTTAAATATTTGAAAAAAACTAAAAAAAAAATTGGTGAAATGCGAATGTCTCATTCCTTTCGACCCTATCTCCTCCCATTGACATAAATTGATAAAGCCAGCCCTGCGGTCACCAACCGTGCCCAGCGTGGTGACATTAAAGTTCACGTATGAGTATTGTACATATAGATACTTTATTAAATATGTAACAAACAGTTCGATCGTTTGCATTGCATTTTGCAGTTCGCGCCAGAAATTTCGGCTCTCAATTTCCGGCAGCTTAATTATTCCCGGCTACGGCAGCGGTAACGGTAACAGCGGGGTAGAGGATACTAGGAATTATTGGGTTACGGGAGGTTACACCAACCAACATACACCTGGCGACATTTAATGGACACACTCTATGTTTGGACCGTCGCCTCACCGAACTTGAAGTAGAACTAAGTCACATTAAGTGAAATCTACTTCGCTTCTCGCTTCGCACGGATTAAATTTTTTTTCTTATAAAAAGTATCCTATGGTACTTCTAAAACATCCAAGAATATGCGTATAAAGTGTCATGATAATCGGTTAAGTTCGTGCGAAACCGTAACAAACATTCACATTTATAATGTTAGTAGGGATTGCTTGTAAGCTCTATTTTCAATTCTTTATCAACTCTTTGCACACTTCCCTATCGCTTCTAGAAAATGTTCTACGCAATGTCTAGAAGAAATCGCTCTTAGCGATAAGACCGCCTTTGTACATCTTTCTTTGTAATATTTCTTTTTGACGGGTACTCGTCGGACCAAATGGCTATCGACGCTGGTGTTCCTCAGGGATCAGTCTTGTCCGCTACCCTCTTCCTGCTGCATATTAACGATCTGCTCGTCCCCGGTACCTTTGGGTACACTGACGACTGCACAGTGACGGACAGATACTTTTCGAGTGCAAGGGCTAGTAAGGATGTTATCCAGTCTTGTCGAGAGGATATGGTCAGCCGCTTGAACGTCGCCCTCCAGGCAGTCTCCGAATGGGGCGATGCCAATCTGGTCACGTTCAACGCTACAAAAACACAGGCGTGTGTGTTCTCCTCTAAACGGAGCCCTTTACACCTGGCTCCGACTTTCCAGGATGTTTTTGTGGAAATTACTGACTCCCTACAGCTCCTCGGTGTAGAGCTATCGTCCAATCTGAACTTTGGGCAACACGTCGAGTCCAAAGCAAAAACTGCAGCAAAAAAACTAGGTATTCTCTCTAAGGTCAGGCGATACTTCACTCCAGAACAGCTGCTCCAACTATACCAAGCACAAGTTCGGTCTTGTATGGAGTATTGCTGCCATCTTTGGGATGGATCCGCCAAATACCAACTGGCAACTTTGGACTCGGTGGAAAAACGAGCTAAGAGACTCATAGGTGACCCTACTCTGACAGACACCAAGTTGCAGAGTCTCGATCATCGGCGTAGGGTAGCTCGTCTGTCGGTGTTCTACAAAATATATTTCGGTGAGTGTGCGAAGGAATTACACGATCTAATTCCCCCAACAACCTTCCGCCATCGGGACACTAGGCGCGGTCGATCGTTCCATCCTTATGTCATCGATATGCCACCTACGCGCACAAAACGCTTTGGCTCTACTTTCCTGATGCGCACAGCTAAGGAATGGAACTCGTTGCCCGCGTCTGTGTTTCCCGAACGATACAATCTGGGTGCCTTCAAGGCCAGAGTGAATAGGCTGTTATTAGGCAGGCATGCTCCACCTTCGACCGCATCGTCACTTAACATCAGGTGAGATTGTGGTCAAATGCCTGCCTATTTGTCGTAAAAAAAAAAAAAAAAAAAAAATTATGGTGTACGATAAAGAGTCTTTATTATTATTTATTAAGTATTAAGACTATTGCCACAATACATATCAGTACAAAGAAAAAAAATGTTTATAATAGAATTTTGAAGTTGAGATACCGTTAACTATATGTATAATATTGTGTAATACATACAAATAAGAAATATGAAAGAGGCATACACAACTACTTATCATAAATACACAAGTTACCTACCTAACCTACGCATACTTGTTTCGAATTTACTTTTAAGAATGTAGGTTTTCACACGATGTTTTCATTCACCGCTAGTTGTAGCTCATTAACATCGGAAGAATTAACCAGAATCTTAACCCGTAACGTTTGGTACTTTCTTGTGATGTTATATTTTCACTGATTTACATCTACATATTACTTCATCGGTGAGCATCTGTTTGTCGATTCGTGTTTATTACATACTAGCTGCCCGGACAGACTTCGTTCCGTCAAAAGATAATAGTAATTTCTGACTGAGGTAGGGTACAGCAGGAATTTCTTGCTCAAAATATGGAGCAGCCCGACTGGGGTAGTACTTCGACCTTACAGAAGATCACAGCTAAATAATACTGCTTTCAAGCAGTATTGTGTTCCTGTTGGTGAGTAAGGTGACCAGAGCTCCTTGGGGGGGGGGGGGATTGGGGATTGGGTCGGCAACGCGCTTGCGATGCTTCTGGTGTTGCAGGCGTCTATAAGCTACGGTAATCGCTTACCATCAGGTGAGTCGTACCCTTGTTTACCGAACTAGTGATATAAAAAAAAAGTAATTTTTTTATTTTATATAAACCTTCCATAGGCCTGGAAAAAATAAATTAGCCGAATCGGTCGAGCCATTCTCGAGTTATGCGCTTAGCAATATTCGTTTATATTAATATAGATTTAATTTTATTAGTAGATTGGATTTTATTGGTAGATATCTTAAGCCAAAATTATAATGCAAGGCTTCTTAACCAAAATTAGGCAAATAATTAATTAAGTGATTATGCCATTTTATTTCAAATTATATTAAGGAGACTATCATTTAAATATTTTTGGATGTTACCAAATTCAAATCCCACGATCCAAAGGTGTGTTACGAAAACAATTTCTGTACCAATGTTACAATGACGAGGCGACATTTCGTCAATACCTATAAATGTATATATTCTGTATCTTAATATATATAAATTACACGTCACACTGTTTGTCCGCGATGAACTCTGAAATTTGCACAAGTTGTGAAGTTTGATACAAATTGAAAGATAGGCTATATTTTATTTGATATGAGTAATTATTATATTTAAGAAAAAAAAATCGTTTCTATTTAAAAAGTATTTGAAAGCACTTTAGTCTAAAAATTATTTAAAACTCACTACATTCTATTGATAAAAGATTTGCCATGAAGCTGTATATTATACGATTATTGTATTTATATATTTATTTGTATGTAAATGTTTATATTTATTTTTTTCTTGCGTACATAATTATAATATATATATATGTATATATAATTGTTATATATTCTTTTTTTACTTATTTATATTTATATACCACCTGCCCACCTGAAAAGCAATACCCCTTTCATTATCAGGTTGTCTGGAAGAGATTGCTTTTTAGTAATAAGATCGCCTGGTTGTACAATTTGTGACTATAATTGCTTGTAATGTAAAATTTGTTCTTTATTTAAATGTGTAATAAAGTATTAATAAATAGATAGGGAAGATTATTATTATTATTAATAAATAAGGCGATACGAAGTTCTCCAGCAGGCCTAGCATGCACGCCACGACAAAATTTTGTCGACCCCTTTTCTCGTATTATCTCTCTATGTCTACAGTAGCTAACATGCGTGCACGCGATACTCTTCTCGTTACGTCAAGAAGAGATAATCATTAAATTTTAGTGATCTGTGATATTTATCTCTACGGAAGCTAACATGACATCGTAATTTTGTCGAATTTTGTCGTTTTAGGAAGAGAAACTTCTCGTCTTCAATATTATCGACGAGAAAGACGATAAATAAAAAATAAATAAAACCGGGTGCCTATTTTTTGTATACCATGGCGTTTCCCTATTATAATTATATAATTTCGGTATACGAAGAGCGGGAAATGCGAAAAGTCGAGTGAAGTGTGCCATATAATGACACAAAAAACGTATTTGCGCCCTGTTGCTTCTTATTCTAAATAATAATAATAATAATAATACTTTATTTTAGACCAAAGTATAAGTCCATATTGGGTTAGTACAACAAGACAAGACAACATTCAGAATAAAAAACAAAACAAAATTATATTAAAAAAATCAATAACTAAAAATAAAATTAAATAGAATAAAAGTAAAATCAATAATCAAAAAAAAAAAAATTCAAAAATTCAAAAAATTTTAAAAATTAAAAAAAAAAAAAAACAAACAAACAATGCGTGATAGAATTACAATTATCTAATGTGCGACAAGATATAAAGCACAACACGAGCATATTGTTTTACATATATAATTAAATTCATTTACTTACGCCGTTTTATTTTCCATATTAGAGTTTTTTAAATTAGATATACACTTTTTATCTTAGCCAAAAGGCCGAGAACATTTTTAAATAAAACATGTGTCACTCGTTTGAAATTGGTCAATAACCTTGTAAATTCAACTTTACGACATAAGAAATAAGAATGATATTCAGTTGTGATTATGGTTGATAATGTTTCTCTACTCGACAAGGCGAAGTCTTCGGAAGAGAATTTTGTCTCTCGTAGTGCGCATGTTAGGGTAATCGAGAAAATACTCGATGTAGACATTATCTTTCTCTCTCGTCAAGAGATATCTCGTTGTATGCATGCTAGGCCGGCAGGTCAGCTAGTTATTTATATATGAACGTTAAAGATGAATTGAACTCAAGCAATCCGTATTCTTTTTAACCGACTTCCAAAAAAGGAGGAGGTTCTCAATTCGACTGTTTTTTTTTTTTTTTTTTTTTTTTTTTTTTATGTATGTTACATCAGAACTTTTGCCCGTGTGGACCGATTTCGACAAATTTTGTTTTAATCGAAAGGTGGTGTGTGCCAATTGGTCCCATTTAAATTTATTTGAGATCTAACAACTACTTTTCGAGTTATATCTAATAATGTGTTTTTACTTGACGCTTTTTTCGTCGACCTACGTTGTATTATACCGCATAACTTTCTACTGGATGTACCGATTTTGATAATTCTTTTTTTGTTGGAAAGGGGATATCCCTAGTTTGGTACCGTGATAAGGAAACTAGGATCTGATGATGGGATCCCAGAGGAATCGAGGGAAACTCTTGAAAATTCGCAATAACTTTTTACTGGGTGTATCGATTTTGATAATTTTTACTTTAATCGAAAGCTGATGTTTATCATGTGGTCACATATAAATTTTATCGAGATCTGATAACTACTTTTTGATTAATCTTTGATAACGCGTATTTACTTGACATTATTTTCGTCACCTTACGTTGTATTATACCTCATAACTTTTTACTGGGTGCACCGATTTTGACGTTTCTTATATAAATTAAAAGCTACTATTCGTCACGTGGTCCCATTCAAATTTAATTGAGATTTGATTAGTAATTTGTGAGTTATATCTAATATTGCGTATTTACTTGACGGTTTTTTCGTCACCCTACATTGTATTATACGTTATATCTTTTTACTGGGTGCACTGATTTTGATCTTTTTTGTATAAATCAAAAGCTAATACTTGCCATGTCGTCCGTTTTAAACATGATTGAGATATAATGAGCAATTTTTGAGTAATCTTTGATGACACGTATTTACATGACGATGTTAAGACGACTGTGGTCATGTTCAATACTTTGCCACAACGCCATCTATCAAAATTTAATGAAATTACTTCGTTGACTATCGATCAAATTACAATATTCCACTAGAGTAGAGAGTAGCAGTTTATTCGTTATAAATATATTTGTGCTTTTAATTTTTGAGTTATCGCTAATACTGGGTATTTACTTGGCTATTTTACGTGCCGACCCCGGAATGAAAAAATTGAACAGTAAAATCTACTGAACGAATGACCTTGTTAGAGATGGCGTTCAGACGTTTTCTAATAACGCAATTAGGTTCTGATAGATGGCGTTATTAGATTCATTTATTTACAATTTGATATAGTAATAATATATTTCTCAGACTAGTAAGCCTTTTTGTGCCTATTTAGACAGTTGATCTGAAGGGGTAAACTCCAGTCGTGCATCGGAGCTGTGTGAAAACATGAACAGTACATATTTTTAATAAAAAAGACATAAACCGTAATTCAATATAAATCCGCTTCAACTAAAAAACCCGCCGTAATAAGCGATGTCAGCGCTTCGCGCGAATCGACGACGGGCCTTTTATGAAATTTCTGCCTACAATCGCTAACAAAATGTTAAAAATAACAGTAGAACATTACATAATTCTACAATTTTATAATGTCGCGTTATATGGAATATGAACAAAGTATTACTATTTTTTCATCGATCTACGTTGTATTACTCTTCGATGTAATTGAAGTCGGTTTTTTTTTCGTTTGCGAGCAAACACAATTATTGTTGTATCGTTTAATGATATAGAATCTGTTGATAAAGAAAAGAAAAAAAAAAAACAATACGGGAATTTTATAAGCATAAAGTGCCTACATCATAAGTTTATAAGTATAGAAAGTTGTGATATACTTAGTTGACTGTATTTTTTTAGTGCCGTTAATTAATCAATACATGAATCATTTATCTCATAAAATCAATCGAAATCAACGGCGAAAAATGTAATTAAAATTGCAAAATATTAGTTATTAGTTTTAAAAATATAAACAAATATTGTTATTGAATGAAAATTGCAATTGTTCATATTACAGTATCCACATTAATTAAATAAATACTCAGAATAAAAGGTATATGCTTAATTTTATTTGCACTTTGGATACTGTTTCATTTAAATTTTAATCATTACTAGGAACGGAACCTCTAACTTTAAATATAAGCAAGCACAGAAGCGTCAAGGGTTTTACCTAATCAGTACCTAGGTATTTATTGTTACTTTGAGAATTGGAAAAACCAATTTTGAATATAAATCAGAATTTCTGTATTCACAAAGTTGATGTCCAATAATTATTATTTTAGACGCTTACTTTTTAGGTCAGTTTAGGTGCATTTGGTCATTTAACGTATAAGGACCGGTCATTGCCCAAGGATTTACACATTCATTTCGGGCGCGTGGGAGACCTCGAGCTTTAGTAACAGATACCTTATAACTTTACGTTCAGATAATAATAGGGCATTCGCATTTACAAACGTAGTTGACAATTTAGTTATACTTAGTCAATATAAATATATAGGAAAAAAAAATGTCAAAGTTTTCAAAATATTTTATTACTGGACTTATTACTATTGTATGTGAATTTTTATAATGAAGGTATTGTTTCTTTAAAGTGAAAATTACATTTTTAATTTTTCTTCAGATAACATGTTACGCTGTACAAATAGAAGCAGTGACAGTGAATCCTCTGTGCCCGACAAATAAAATCGCACCTCACAGAAGAGTCGCGCGTTTTGGATACAGTCAACCGAGAACTTTTGGCGAGTTTTATAACTTATTAAAGCCGAATAATTCGCCGAGCAGTCTTCAAGAAAAACCACAGGAAGACAATTCCGATGACTGTGGAGATATTGAGGATTACGATGAAAATGATCTTAGTTCAGGTATTTTTTTATATGTTGATCAAATAATTATATTATATTATCACCACAATTAAACCAATTTTAGTAATATAAATTAAGTCATTTTTGTTTAACAAACGCAACACATTACAACAACGATTTTTTTGTAGTAGTAGTGCGAGTAACGTTTGACGCCGGTGCCGATGGTAGCAGGTTTTTTAACCGACTTCCAAAAAAGGAGGAGGTTCTCAATTCGACTGTACTTTTTTTTTTTTTTTTTTTATTATGTATGTTACATCAGAACTTTTGACCGGGTAGACCGATTTCGACAAATTTTGTTTTAATCGAAAGGTTTTGTGTGCCAATTGGTCCCATTTAAATTTATTTGAGATCTAACAACTACTTTTCGAGTTATATCTAATAATGCGTTTTTACTTGACGCTTTTTTCGTCGACCTACGTTGTATTATACCACATAACTTTCTACTGGATGTACCGATTTAGATAATTCTTTTTTTGTTGGAAAGGGGATATCCTTAGTTTGGTACCATGATAAGCAAACTAGGATCTGATGATGGGATCCTAGACAAATCGAGGGAAACTCTCGAAAATCTGCAATAACTTTTTACTGGGTGTACCGATTTTGATAATTTTTAATTTAATCGAAAGCTGATGTTTATCATGTGGTCACATATAAATTTTATCGAGATCTGATAACTGCTTTTTGAGTAATCTTTGATAACGCGTTGTTACTTGACTATTTTTTCGTCGATCTACGTTGTATTACTAGTTGATGTAATTGAAGTCGGTTTTTTTTTCGTTTGCGAGCAAACACAATTATTGTTTGTTACTACATTAACTAGATTACTCGAAGTAAATAAATGTAATAATAATAATGTATAATGCCTTTGGCTTACGTTGATTTTACACTGTAAATTCTTCTATTATCTAATACTATTAAGCGAGCAATTCTTATATATATATATAAAGATAAAGAAGAATTCATTTTTAGAAAATGTTTTATCAATAATTTTAGGCAATGAAAAAATAGCTACAATATCGTTAGAATACAAAGTTAAATTTCGCAATTGTCAATATAATTGTAATAGCTCAGGTGGGAAATCGGCCAGTCGGGATTGACTGAGAAGACCGCGATTCAAATTCCCATCTCTCCAGATCGGTTATTTTTTTCCTTTTTTTTTCTAATTGCACTCAAGGTTTTAAATAAGCAGTCCATAATTTTTATTATTATGTCGGGAAAATCGGAAAATATTTTTCATATTGTATCAATATGTAATTCGTGTTTAAATATGATTTCCAAAAAAAACATGATTTGCTAAAAATACCGAGCTAAGCTCGGTCACCCAGGTACTTTTATTTAAGAGAGGAAAACGACAATTTAGGATTATTCCGACAGTCACTTCCTTAATAATGTTCTAATCACCCCGAACTTTGAATTGGATAAACAGTAACTATATACTGATTGCTTATGGTTTTTAACACAGTCGAACTAGTTAGGTCCAATAAATACACACTATTCCTTTTTTTTATTGAATGGGATAAACATTTCTCGCTAGAAACGTGAAGTTTTGTATTATTAAAGTAGAGCATAGCTGGAAATGTTCATCACAGCACTGCGCTCAAGTAGTGTTGTGTTCCTGTGGTCAGTAAGGTCAGAAGCCCCAAGGGAGGGTCGGGGACAGGGTCGACAACGCGCTTGCAATGCTGCTGGCGTTGCACTGTATCTGCTGTCAGTAGGCTAAGGTATCTGCTTATCATCAATGGGCCGTGTGCTGGTTTACCTCGTCTGAAGTATTAAAAAAGTTTTTATTTAGAAATTTATGAGTATATCATTTAGTTGTGTATGTCAGTTTCTTAATTTCAACAATAGTTACACAATTGCGCACTCGGAAAACGAGCTAAATTACTATAATTACGTTTAACTGCGGAAGAACAAGTTAAAACGTTGAAGTCCGTACCTTAAATTGATCTAAATTGTCATTAGGAATGCTCATTTTTTCATTTAATTTTCAAGATCGAATATAGAACTTTTTTATATTTGGTGTAGCTCATAGATAATCTTTGACTTAGAAGTCAGTACCTAGACTGTAGTTATTTATCCCTAAAAACATTATACATCTCTCGTTATAAAGACATGAATTATGAAAAGCAATACGAAATTTGTACAAAACCAATCAAAACAATGTATTCCAACGTAGCATATGCATAGGTTATATGCATATATATGCAGTCAGTGGCGTAGCGTGGTTGTCGGCCGCCCGGGGCGGAAGAAAATTTTGCCGCTCTTTTATTTAGGTATTTCAATTTAATGTATACTATACATTACATACATTATTATAGAGAATTTTTTGGCATTAACAGTCATCATGAGTGTCCGTTTGTAATATTCAAATAACCGCTTTTTACTAAATGCATATGGATGGATACAATACACGGTACATACACCAAAATAACATTTGTCTGTCTGTCTGTCTGTCGTTCCGGCTAATCTCTGAAACGACTGGACCGATTTTGACAAACTTTGAGTGGCAGGTAGTTGATGTAATAAGGAGTAACTTAGGCTACTTTTATTTTAGACATTAATTTGATTTTATATAACAGTTTTAAATAAAAAAAAATCTCTTCGGACGCATAGGCCAATCGAGTGAAAGAGAGATAGATGCGGTGCAAGCGTACAATGAGCGTAACGCTAAAATGAGTCATCCTTTTTCGTGTATGCTGTGTGATATACCGGCTTTTTAGACGGCGCGCCTATGCCGTAACGACCTCGCGGAGCACTATTTTCAGTTTAAAAAAATAATAATAATAATAGAGATAGAGTTCCGGGAGGCGAAATTCTTTTATTGGAATTTTCCTCCTCTTTCAGGGTTTTTTTTCAAAATTCCTTAAATATCATTATTTTAAAAATTATTAACGAAAAACTAAATACCTTATTTATCCTATTTTGTTATTTATCGCAATTTTTTATGTGCTAGTAAACCCTTAAAAAGATTTTTCCAGAGGTCATTCCGAATAGCTATCCCACATACTTTTAGGAGCTTTATTTCTATTTAACAAGTTTTTGAATTTGTTGACTAGATTATTTGTATTTTGTACGAAACCCTGGGTACGCGAGTGTAAAACTCGCACATCGCCGTTTTTATTTTTATTTTAATCCATCAATAAAATTTTCTTTGGATTTCCAAATTTTTTCAAAGAATCGCGCACTTTCCCGTACCTTAAAGGGACTTCCCCGTACGTAAAATAAACTATATTCAATTTAATATGTATACAGGATTCCAGCAAGATTCAGCGACTCCCTAACTTTGCCACAAAATATGTATTTAAAACTTCCGTGTTCCTTTCAATTTGTAGTTGTGTCAAATATTTACAAAATATTTTTATCATTTAAGTATTGTTAAATTTTGCCACCCCCTAAAACTTGCCGCCCGGGGCGGGCCGCCCCTGCCGCCCCAACTACGCTACGTTACTGATGGCAGTACATATTTCAATACCATTATTGCATAAAAAAATACTTTTTGAACTGATACATATAACAGACATGTAATTATGTATGCCTACAAAATGAATTGCTTTTATTAATTAGCACAACTTACTGGCAATGTGACCTTGTCCAAGAGAACTATTAAATAATATTAACTAAGAAATATTAATGATTATTTGTACACACTCTTATAATAATAGCAATAAGTGATTGTTGCTGCTACACTTTTTTGGCTACAATAATGTTTCGGCGATCTATGCCAGTTATTATCAATTATTTTTATATCTAATAATTATTACCATACTAGCTTTTACCCGCGGCTTTGCTCGCATTGATTTTTTTTTTAATAAAAAGTATCCTATGTTACTTCTAATACTTTCAAGAATATGTGTAAAAGTTTCATGATGATCGGTTAAGCAGTTTTCGCGTGAAAGCGTAGCAAACAAACTTATATTCACATTTATAATAATAGTAGGGATATACTATATAGTCTCCGTCACATTACTACAATAATATAATTTCCCAATTTGTGCTTATTTTAAAATAACGGCTTACGACCGAATGGATTAGGTACAACTATTGTATTAGATTAATTTTCCTAATATATATATATATATATATATATATATATATATATATATATATATATATATATATATATATCTATAATATATATAAAAGCGAAAGGTCACTCATTCATCACGAAATCTCCGAAACTATAACACCTACAAACTTGAAATTTGGCAGGTAGGCTCCTTATAAGACGTAGGCATCCGCTAAGAACGGATTTTACGAAACTCGACCCCTAAGAGGGTGAAACGGGGGTTGGAAGTTTGTATGAAAGTCCTATGTTTTTAAAGTAAGAGACTTAAAATTTAAAATGTAAGCTCTATAGATGGTGAAAAGGTGACCAAATAATGAATATTTAGAAATCAGCCCCTTTTTGGGGTTAAAACGGGGGATCGTAGGTTGATTCACTGATCACGAAATCTCCGAAACTATAACACCTACAAATTTGAAATTTAGCAGATAGGTTCCTTATACAGCGTAAACTACCGCTAAGAATGAATTTTACGAAACTCGATCCCTCAGGGGGTAAAACGGGGGTTGGAATTTTGTATGAAAGTCCTATGTTTTAGAAGTAAGAGACTTGAAATTTAAAAGGTATGCTCTATAGATGATAAAAAGGTGTCCAAATAATCTATCTTTAGAAACCAACTCCCTTTTGGGGTTAAAACGGGGGATGGTAGGCTGACTAACTCATCACGAAATCTCAGAAACTATAACACCTAAAAACTTGAAATTTGGCAAGTAGGCTCCTTATAGGTCGTAGACATTTGCTTAGAACGGATTTTACGAAACTCAACCCCTAACGGGGGGTGAAACGGGGGTTGGAAGTTTGTATGAAAGTCCTACGTTTTTGAAGTAAGAGACTTGAAATTTAAAATGTATGCTCTATAGATAGTGAAAAGGTGTCCAAATAATGTATCTTAAGAAATCAACACCCTTTTGGGGTTAAAATGGAGGATGGTAGGTTGACTCACTTATTACGAAATCTCCGAAACTATAACAGATACAAACTTGAAATTTGACAGGTAGGTTTCTTATAGGACGTAAACATTTGCTAAGAACCGATTTTACGAAACTCGACCCCTAAGGGGGTGAAACGGGGGTTGGTAGTTTGAATGAAAGTCCTATGCTTTTGAAGTAAGAGACTTGAAATTTAAAATGTAAACTCTATAGATGGTGAAAAGGTGTTCAAATAATGTATTTTTAGAGATCAACTCCTTTTTGGGGTTAAACCGGGGGATGGTAGGTTGGCTCCCTCATAACGAAATCTCCGAAACTATAACAGATACAAACTTGAAATTTGGCAGGTAGTTTCCTTATAGGGTGTAGACATCTGCTAAGAACTGGTTTTATGAAATTCAACCCTTAAAGGGGTAAAACGGTAGTTGGAAGTTTGTATGAAAGTTCTATATTTTTGAAGTAAGAGACATGAAATGTAAAATGTGTGCTCTATAGATGATGAGATGGTGTCCAAATAATGCATCGTAATATATATATATATATATATATATATATATATATAAAAGAGAAAGGTCACTGACTCACTCATCACGAGAACTCAAAAACCGCTGGAGAGTTCATGCATCCAGAATGGACAAAGATGAAATGTGGCAGAGAGGTAGATTATAGTTAGTAGACGTCCGCTAAGAAAGGGTTTTGCGATATTCTACCGCTAAGGGGCTTAATTGGTGTTGATAGTTTGTATGAAACATATAAGTTCGCCTGATAGGTTATTTATACTGCTGCCTGAAAATAAAACTAAGAATGTGGTGTATAGAGAGGTTTTATAAAAACAACTATTAAATTATACTAAATTGTGCCTTTTAAAAAGTTACTCAGTGTGATAAGCATTTCAAGTAATTGAAATAAAACAATAATTTGCGTTAAACATCTTAATAGTAATGCATATCTTTATAACCACGCGGATGTAGTCGCGGGCAACAGTTAGTGTATTATAAAACAAAGTCTCCAAAAGTGTATGTGATAGATTCCCTCAAAATCTACTGAACGGATTTTCATGCGGTTTAAGAGGAAGGTTTACGTAACGGATAAACCGATTTTGATGAGAGTTTCACTGGAAGTTTGCCGGGAAAACTTTGTGACACACTGGTTTCAACGCGGGCGAAGCCGCGGGCACAGCTAGTCTATAATATATATAAACGCGAAAGGTCATTCATCACGAAATCTCCGAAACTATAACACCTACAAACTTGAAATTTGGCAGGTAGGCTCCTCATAGGAAGTAGACATCCGCTAAGAACGGATTTTACGAAACTCAATCCCTAAGGGGGTAAAATGGGGGTTGGAAGTTTGTATGAGAGTCCCATGTTTATGAAGTAAAAGACTTGAAATTTAAAATGTATGCTCTATAGATAGTAACAAGGTGTTCAAATAATGTATCTTTAGAAATCAACTCCCTTTTGGGGTTAAAACGGGGGATGTTACGTTGACTCACTAATCACGAAATCTCCGAAACTATAATGCTTACAAACTTGAAATTTAGCAGGTAGGCTCCTTATAGGGCGTAATCTATTGCTAAGAACGAATTTTACGAAATTCGACCCTTAAGGGGGTAAAACGGGGGTTGGAAGTTTGTGTGAAAGTCCCATGTTTTTGAAGTAAGAGACTTGAAATTTAAAATGTACACCTTATAGATGATAAGGTGTCCAAATAATGAATCTTTAGAAATCAACTCTCTTTTTGAGTTAAAACGGGGGATGGTAGGTTGACTCACTCATCACGAAACCTCCGAAACTATAACAACTACAAACTTGAAATTTGGTAGGTAGGTTCCTTATAGGGCTTAGACATCCGCTAAGAACTGATTTTAAGAAAATCGACCCGTAAGGGGATAAAGCGGGGGTCGGAAGTTTGTATGAAAGTCCTATGTTTTTGAAGTAAGAGACTCGAAATTTAAAATGTATGTTCTATAGATGGTGAGGAGGTGTCCAAATAATGCATCGTAATCTATATATATAAAAGAGAAAGGTCACTAACTCACTCATCACGAGAACTCAAAAACCGCTGGATGGTCCATTCATCTAGGATGAACAAAGATGAAATTTGGCAGGGAGGTAGATTATAGTTAGTAGACGTCCGCTAAGAACGGATTTTGTGATATTCCAGCACTAAGGGGGTTTAATTGGGGTTGATAGTTTGTATGAAACATATACAGCAGCTATAAGTTCGCCTGATAGGTTATTTATACTGCAGCCTGAAAATAAAACTAAAAATGTGGTGTATAGAGAGGTTTTATAAAAATAACTATTAAATTATACTAAATTGTGCCTTGTAAAAAGTTACTCAGTGTGATAAGCATTTAAAGTGACTGAAATGAAAAAATAATTTGCGTTAAATATCTTAATAGTAATGCATGTCTTCATAACCAAGTGGACGTAGTCGCGGGCAACAGTTAGTGTATTATAAAACCAAGTCCCCGAAAGTGTATGTGATCGATTCCCTCAAAATCTACTGAACGGATTTTTATGCGGTTTCACCAATGGGCAGATGGCTTCAAGGGGAAGGTTTACGGATCGGCTAAGCCGATTTCGATGAGAGTTTCACTGGAAGTTTGCCGGGAAAACTTTGTGACACACTGATTTCAACGCGGGCGAAGCCGCGGGCACAGCTAGTATATATATATTTATATATATACATATATATATATTCACTGAATGCACAATCATATCGATGGCGCGCTTTATGGTTAATTTCATAATTATTACTCTATCTTTCGAAGTTTAAAATTCTATCAGTTTAGCTTCAACGTGAAACGTATGTATGCGATTACCTAGGCTATCAGCTTCTAGCAGTTACATTTTACCAATGTACTTTAGTACTTTACCGTTGTAATTTTTACAGACAGACATTTTTTTGGAATTTTAATTCGGTTTCTCGTGTATAAAGATCCAAAAAAATGTCTTCATGCGATAATTAGGTACAATGTGCAATGTGTTCGTTATATCAATCTCGAAGTTAAAGATTTTAAGAAGGAGAAGAATTTGTTAATAATTAAAGAGACAATCGTAACCTTTGTACCACTCGCTATTGATTAAGATATTGCTGCGATGCGATAGCTTTTATAAATAAATAATAAATAGCATGTTATATAATATTTTAATTTTTTATGCTTAAAACATAAACAGTAATTAAAAACATAGACTAAAAAGTAAACACGTAGTTAGTGACAAAGCTATAAAATTACTCAATTCAATTAATTGTTGACGCATTGAGATCGCAATTCAAAATAAAATTTGCATATCAAAACAGAATAATAAGTAGTTTTTGTATCAAATAACAAGAATGTTCCAAATTTTACATTTAAAGGACTTGCCTAGCTCAAGGTTCTTACTTTTTATGTAATTTGTACAAATCATGTTCAAGCATCAAAATTGTAAGTGTAAGGAGTAAATTTGTTAGGTAGTGTAAAAAAAAATTAGCATTAGTGTTTTTTTCTTAATTTCAGCATGAGGTCGAGATCAAAAAAATACTTTAAACGAATACAAGTAAAACAGTTTTTTTTTAAATTACAAACACGGAAGCAAATTTTTAAACAAACCATTGAAAATACAGCCTTAAAAACAAGTTGTACGCTATTTTTATCAAAACTAATCACAATTTGTGCGAATAACTTATATATTATTGTTACTTTATTTGTACAGTCATGCCATACTCATTAAGAAGGAAAGGATACAAAAACAATCGTTTTTACGGATCAAACCATTTCTTTGATCAGCTACTTGATTTCAACCAGAATACACATAGACCTGCTTTGCCCCCACAAAGACCAACTCGTCCGCCTGTTGGAGGATATTTTGGAGGTAACGCATATCGCCCGCCAGCAGTACAAGAACCTACAGGTTAATATATAATTAAGGCTAAATAGACATATAACTAATCCGGGTATATTTATAGTGTTTGACCTGATCATAGTTTATTAATAAGTCCGGAACTGTCACATTCAAGACATATCAGTATTTATAGTGTAAATTCTATTCTCAAGGGAAAGATTCCAATCGGTGCAGTTGCAGTAATATATTAATACATTGGCAACATAGCTTTTTTTTCAAGAGTAACTGCGGAGTTTTTTTATATTCTTCTCAGCAGAATCTACATTCAGAATTAGTAGTAGCGCCGAATATAATTATAATTTATAAAATCACAATTAAAAAGTGCATTTAAAGCTTACTTAATTTTAATAAAGTAATTTTTTAAGCTGTATTATTAGATTGTAAATACTTTAATAAACAAATAATGTAAAAAGGTCGGTTAGCAAAACATAAAATTTAAATTTTTTTTGCAGATCATCTTAAGCCTGTCCACGAAGGCGGTTATGAGCCGCACATGACGTATCGTCCTGGTATAGTTGGAGTTCCAATCGGTCATGTGATAGGATTACCTCAAGTTAAACCTACCCGACATCATTTAGAAACAACTACAAATAAAAAACCGTATAATCCGAATCACAACCAAGTTCATACGAGTACGCAGTCAAATGCGATAACTTACAAGCCTCACAGACCTAGAAATGTTGACGGAATATTAGGTTCATTCATTGATTTGTTTCTTTGAATAAATATTTTTTTAAGTTTTAATTAAAGTTATTTTTTCATTAAAGTTATTGTTTTATTGTTCTCGATTTGATCCACGTTTCAGTCTAGTCAAAAGACATAAATTTCAAAGAGAAGACATTACGAATATTTATATTATTATAATTAGCGCTACATTAATACCTTTGCTTTCAATTTAAATTTAAATAAGTATTACATACCTTTTTGCTGGGTTCAAGGTTAATACTTGATGTTTGGAACAGGAACCAAGCTGAGATTCTTTTACTTTTATAAATTTTATCCAATAATAAATTACGTGAAAGGTGTAAGACCTTTTGTTACCTTTGTGTCGTCATTTATCCATGCACCACCTAGATTCCATAGCCTTGGCACTTGATGTTGACTATTGTAACGTCGCGTTCTAATCTCTATCCCTATCCATTGTCGTGTCTTTATTTATAGAATAATAATCTAAAAGAGGGCATAACGGGAAATTGAACTTTACGAATTTTCAAAATCCACAAGTGAAACGTTTCATTTAATTATGAACCGGATATCCACCTACGTGGGTACTTATCCTCTAATGAGTAGCGCGTGACGGACGTTAGTATTAATAGTTTCAGGATATGTGGACATGTTTTTGTTAATTTATATAATTTAAACATTTAATTAAGGAGTATGATGATATAACCGTACGGCGTTTACTAGACGTGCGGTTAAATGATTTGGAGCGACTCCAAAGCACGCATGTGAACTCGGTTATTGTGTTATAAGCGTATAGTGCAGAGTGAATTTAATACGATTGAGAATGAATCTGGTTTTAACTTTGGTGTTTACGTTACTATTTATGTTACAACAAATAAAATCTGAAGGTAAGTGATGCATAGTTATTCGGGTCGTTGTCGGCAATAGTGATATACTATTATATTTATAAATAATATAAAAAATTTTTGTAGTTAGTTTAAAATTAAAATTTTTGTATAAACATATTTTTTTAATTCAGAAAAGAATCCGTACTTAGAGGCTCTTCGCAACAAATCATGGAAAAGTATTCAAAAATATGTAGAAGTTCGCCCTGGTGCTCATATTTTCTACTGGTTTTATTACGCTGATGGTACTATAATTGATGCCGATCGAAAACCACTGATTATATGGATTCAGGGTGGACCAGGGCTTGCGGCAACTGGAATAGCAAATTTTGCTGAAATAGGGCCGTTAACTATGGATATGCGACCTCGAAACCATACATGGGTAGGTAAGTTTTTCTTAAACGATGTTGATAATAAACAACTTTGGTCGCTACGCTTTTTATATGTATATAAATTCTATCAATACCCGACAGCTGACATACACCTAAAATTCAATATTTTTATTTTTTTTCAGGTACATGGCAGAAATTTACTGTTAATAGATCATCCAGTCGGTACTGGGTTTAGTTATGCTGAAAATAAATCTTTATTTGTAAAGACAGACAAAGACGCAGGTTAGTGCATTTTTAGCAATTTATAAATCAAACCAATTTCATTAATTATTCTAATTTCTTTAAATTTATTGAAGTTTAAAGAATGTTTGTACGAAAGTGTGACGTACTATTACATATTAGGTCGGGGAAAAAGTTTCTTCGTATTTTATCTAGAAATTCAAGATAAGATTTTACAAAATTGATTTACATGAATAAGAATATATGTGTACCATTTTGTCACCATCTCGTAGGTAGGGATAGGATTCCGTTGCTGTAGAAATTGTGGGACTTCTCATTAAAAAACCACGACAAGTAGTTCTGACTGTCCTCTCGTGATGTTAACTTTACACTACCTAAAGTATTCTGAAGACAGATGGAAATCTGAGGGTGCAAAATCGGGGCTATGTGGTAGATGCCTTAAAACGTCCTAGTCAAACTCTCTCAATTTTTGTTGAGTGGCTAAAGACGTACGTGTTCGAGTGTTATCGTGATAAAATACTACACCTTATTGATCAATTCTGGCCACTTATTTTCAATTTCTTGTTTAAGCCTCATCAGTTATTGACAGTGCAAATCCGAATCAATGGTTTTGCTCGGTGGTAAAAGCTCACAATGAATGATGGCCTTCAAAACTGTTTTATGGTCATATTTCAGATCTTTAGCTATATCGTAATAAACCCAAACATCGATTTAGCTCTACTTTTTAAAAATACCGTCACATGTATTCGTAACTGAGCGATATATACATGACAAATTTTTTCGCGGATTGAGTCATATTTTTCCCTTTTTTAAAGTACAACTTTAAAATGTACCGAATTTCGTCGTAGGATTTACCCATTTTGGCGGACAGAAAAACAAATAAGAGGTGGCTGGAAACTGATTTTTAATTTTTAATTTCAATTTTAAAATTTCACCTTTTCATGTGCTTTGTGGCTACGGCATGAACTTGTGGAGGCCTATATGTCCAGCAGTGGAGTGAAATAGGCTGGAACGATGGTATCAAAACCAGCCTATTACAAACAATACAACTAAAATCATTTTATTGCAACTTTTTACTAGAAAATACGAAAACCTTTTTTCCGATCTTTTGAAAATAAAATTAAAGAATTTTAATGCGTATTTATAAAATTAATGAGGTGGTACCTATGAGTACAGGTTAAGTACGTTAAGTTATACATCAGTAAAATAATCATGCACATAAATTATTTTGCATAATTATGATGCCTATTGTTTGCGTATCAAATGTTTTAGCTTGTTATTTAGTAAGTAACCTTTAGGTAGAGACTATTGTATTAAAAAAATGTAATAATAGTTATTATTTTAATAGCCATTAGACAAGCCGTGAGAATTTTGGCTATTCTTGTAAGAATAATAAATTAATGTCTTTATTAATTTTAATTGATTGGAATGAAGGTATGACGTCATAACTGAACTAGGGGATACAACAGCATTTTTTATTGTAATAATAGTTTTAATTTTCAGCAAAAGATCTTTTGAGACTAATAAAACAATTTTTAAAAACGCATAAAGAATTCCGCAAGACGCCAACGTATCTATTTGGTCAGAGTTATGGAGGTAAATTATGTCCCAGATTGGGTTATTATTTATACACGGTACGTTCATTTCATACTCTATTAAGATTTTTTTATTTAAATATACTGGAGGCTGAGAACTTTTTGTTGTTGGTTCAAAATGTTATAACCGTTATTTCATTTATTTTGTCTGTGAATTCAAAAACATTATATACTACTTTCTTTTCTTGTGAAGGTTAACTATTTACGTTTAAATGTAATAATTATTTTTGATCTGTCCAAATATATTTTCTGGAGCATTTTTATTTTTTTTTCTGTATCAAAAAATAAACTAGTCTTTATTATCACTTTTTACAAGGTTTTTAAAAAGTATTATTATTTTATTACAGGCAATAAGAAATAAACGTTTAAAAATGAACTTCAAGGGTATTGGCATCGGAAGTGGATGGGTAGATCCGAAACAAAGTACTTTAGTGCAGCCAGATTATCTGTACCACATGGTTAGTTCGAAATGTTTTGTTTTTTTTTTAGATATTTTCGAACATTTCTCTGAACTTCATTTTTGTTAAGGACTGATTACGAAGCTAAATCCAACACGCTATTCCATTGCATATTAACGGATGTACTTAAAATAGATTTGCCAATTATTCCCTACAATACAACATATACTTATTCATATACCTATTTGTTTACTGATTAATTTATTTTGTTTGCGTTGAAGTAAGTTAATATACATTAACGCATGAATCTAACCATTTTAACGTTTTAATGGAATATTATTCTTCTACACAAAATGGACCTTTTTTTTGTACGTGGGAAAATCCATCATGGATACCCTCCAGCGCGGGGGCGCCAGAGGGTTATGTCAGACTCCTACTGACTAAAAACCACCACGTGTTAGCAGTCATCCGCCTGGGTGGGGCGAGATGGGGTCGCGCATTCGCCATCTGCACAAAATAGACCTAACCTAAGACTTTATAAAGTTAGAAAAATAAATACCTAAATGAATACCTCACACGCAATTGCCTTTTAAACTAAAAAACATCCACCACAATAAATATCTGTTTATTGTTTATGAGCAGGAATCAAACTTGCAACAGCCATGTTACAGTGATTATTGGGCCATCCTGTCGTCAATAATGACTGACCTTATAAGGTGAAAGATTATGTATTCGTTAAAAAATAATAATTTCACATCTCAATAGAAGAATTATACTTCATCATCATCATCATGTTTCGTCATTGACCTTAGTCCGTCTATTACAGACGATTTATGTCAGACAGACACTGTGTCGCCTAGGACACTCTTCAGGAAAACGCAGAGTTGCCTAAGCTCTGCGCCACCTGTGCTGTGTGGAGCCAGTTGGGCTGCAGGAATCTTTTGCATTTTAGAACTATGCCACGAATGCTTGACGAAGACCCCATTTCGGGTTTCAAATGAAGTTTTTCTTCTCCAGGACTCTGATGATTTTGAGCTAGGTTTATCCCTCGGTCGCCTTTTACGACCTCTACGGGAAGAAAGGGGGTGGTGTAATTCTACTCGGCCGACACCACACGGCATAGTAGAATTATACTTCCGTATACATAAATATTGCATATTTTTTAATTCGAGGTATTTTATTGAAATTGAAACTGTTTTTATGAATTTTACCAAACGTAAATAAAATGTCGAAGAAGCCCATTAAATCTAGATACACCATGTAATAACCATAGATTCCTAATAGTAATGAACAATAACAATATTTTTTTTTGTTTTATATTTAAGGGTGTTATTGATGTAAACACCTATACAAAAACAATGAAAATAGCAAGGAAAATGAGTTACTTAATTGAGAAGAAAGAATACGCTACTGCCGGAAAATTGGATAGTTTGATGTTTAATATTCTGAACGTCGAAGCAGGGATGGAAATTAACTTTAATAATATCAACCAGCCAAGTCCATACAAAGACTTAGATGAGTTAAAAATCAAAGTAAATAAATACGTTAAACCAATTTTGTTAGAAGTAAATCAGACTTTGGAATGGAATTATATTTCGGATGAAGTATTCCATGCTTTAAATGAAAGTTTTCTAGTTCCTTCAACTAAATACCGTAAGTTTTTATTCGACCGTCCGCTACCTTTTTTTGTTTCATGCTAATACGTAAATGTCTTATTTTTGTTTGAACAGCGAAAGTTTTTAACTCTAAAACATTATTATTAATAAAATATCGGATGAAAATGTCCGATAAGCATTCTACATATTTAAACTTGATTGATATATCCGATAGTAAATAGTATATTTATATTTATGTATAACTGATGTGATCGCGACTTCGTCCGCGTGGGATTTAACAAAAAAGTTATTGTTCAGTTCGCAGATTGATAAAATAAATAAATTTCTGAAATAAACGTAGCCAAAGTCACTCGCCTTGTTACATCAGCTATCTGCCAGTGAAAGTCCCGTCAAAATCGGTCCAGCCGTTTCAGAGATTAGCCGGAAAAACAGACACACAGACAAAAATTGTAAAAAATATTGTTTTGGTATATGTATGTACCGTGTATAAATATGCATTTAGTAAAAAGTGGTTATTTTAATATTACAAACAGACACTCCAATTTTATTTAAAAAAAATTATAGAATTGTTTATTTCTCTTGTAGTCGAAACTCTTCTGAATCATACGAATCTCAAAATTGCAATCTACAATGGAAATCTGGACATTGTTACACCTCTTGCCGGTATGTACCTACAAGATTATTAAAACTTTACGTAAATAATTGTTTGTTCGCAAACGAAAAAAAAAAACCGACTTCAAATACATTGACAAGTAATAAAACGTAGGTAGACGAAAAAATAGTCCAGTAAGTATGCATCATCAATGATTACTCAAAAGATAAGCCGTGCTCAAAAGTACTCATTATATCTCGATCATATTTAAATAGGACCACATGACATGTAGGTATTTCTCAAACTTTCGATTAAAAAAAAACATCAAAATCGATATATCCAGCAATAAGTTATGAGGTATAATTCAACGTAGGTCAACGAAAAAACAGTCAAGTAAATAGGTACGTATTATTAAATATAACTCAAACAGTTAAAATTTCGAAACAACATATATGGCAACACCATACATAAAAAAGTATTTTTTTTCGATTTTAGAATCTCCTTTTTTTTGGAACTCGGGTAAAGAAACAAGCTATTCACCGGAAGCGGGTATTTAATAGACAAAAGTATTTGATACGAGTATAAATAATAATATCTTCGAGAAAGGATAATTTCTTTGTTTTCATCGAATTCGACTATATATATTTACGAGATATTTTTACTCGTAAATATTAATCTAAAAGTTGTACCTAGTTTATTAATTGAGGAGAAAGAGGTCCTAATGACCTACTCTACCTACTGCTGTTACAGTCTATTCGTAACTTATTTGCAGGCTAAACTATATCCATAACCGGTGAAATCGGCCTTGAAACTGTTATAAAATTTCAAAACTTAACAGATTTTTTATACATTACATCGATTTAATTTTGTTATTTTCGTTATCTTAAATAGCAAACGGAAACCTTTATATTCAACGCTTAGATATATTAATTGCGATATTATTTTCTTGTTGCATTACTTAAAGGTGCTACAAATTGGGTACACGCGTTGAAGTGGCATGGCACCCAAGAGCTACTGAACGCTAAACGTATAACGATTCGTGGCAACAAAAATGGCTTTTTCAAAGTAGCGAAACAACTCAGTTTTTGGAATGTTTTTGGTTCAGGACATTGGGTGAGTAAAGTGTATTTTGTTTATAAAATATAAGTAATATAAGGGGAATGAACTACAATATCCCGCGACCACGACACCTGGAATGTTACCGAAATATTAACGAGTTACAAAATGACAATCAGAGTAAGTCTCATATAAGTAAAAATGAAGAAAACATAAGTTTAAGGCCCAGCAGGAAATATCCTGCTTAAAATTGGAGCAGTCCGACTGAGCACACTTCAGCCTTAAAGAAGATGACAGCTAAATAAATCTGACCTCAAGGGGTGTTGCGATCCACTCCCGTGGTGAGTGTGGCGTTTGGAACGCATATGGTGTTGCGTCTATAAGCTACAGTAATTGCTTATGATCAGGTGCTACTGAAAATACCCTATTATTATAATTGTATGGCTGATAAGGCTGCTTTTAAGACATTATCTAATAGAAAGCGTAAATCGGAGAACCAGTTCAATACTAAAACAACTATATTATTTAAAACAGGAAGTCGCATGAGATTCTGAAGAATTAGATTCACAAAAATTACGATGTTAAGTATCCAATATCTACATCGACGAAATTAAAACAATAACTTGATAGAAAGTGTCATAACTTTTAATTACTATATGGCAGTTAAAAGAAGCGATAAAGCAAAATAAATCACTTCTTTTACTAATACTATATCTTTTTAATATTTTTAAAGGTTCCGGAAGACAATCCTGCGGCAATGGAGCAAATTTTGGAGCATATGATGGACGATAGTACATAATTATCTTCCTATATGTTAAGACTGAGTATTATATACCAATGTTTATATAAAACTATGTACTTTAGTGTAAGAAGTATAAAATTAAAACAAGTAGGTACTTTGTTTAGAACAGTATATTTTGTTCAATTAATAAAATCGATATACAATAAAATAATTACATATTTACATCAATAAATAACAATTACGCAATCATTGTATTGAAGCACCTTAATCGTCAATGTCTTTAAATTTGTTCTGAATTTTTTAGAAAAAAAAAAAAAAAATTGTTAAAGGAAAAGGAGAAAAGGTTTACAGTATCTACATCAAGTGTTTTTGTTGTATTTAGTTAAAATTGTTTAATAAAACATGCCATATTAAAAGTGCTACAAAGCTCTTGTAATTTTATAGTTTTAAAGACAGCACAGTTTATTTTGCATTTAATAACAAAAGCAGTTTAATGCTAATATTATTGTAATTTATTTTGTACAAAGATATAACATTTTGTAAAACTAATTGTAGTGAGGTAAAATAATTGGATGAGCAGCGATAACCAATACAGCGTTGTTGTGAATAATATTAAATAATAATAAACGCTTCACGCTCAACGGCCTTCGTCGGGGGTCCGCAAACACACAATACACAAGCACAAACACCCAGACCACGACAAACATCTTTATGGCCAATACAAAAGTCTGTCGTAAGCGGGGTTCGAACCCGCGACCGCCAGAGCAACAACAGTGCTGTGACCGCTGCGCCAACGCGTCGGAATAAAACAAACTATAGGGAAAATTATATCATTCATTAATATTTATGTTAAAGTATACGTAGGTAATCTATTATGTGAATTAATTCAATCAACTTGATGAAGCTCCGAAAATAAAAACATAATAACATTTTTAATTTTTTAAATATATTGATCACAAATAATAATAATAATAAAATAATATAATAATTTTGTCAAATCGATCAAAAATATTTTGAAGGATCCTAAAACTCAACGACAAATTTTATTTAGGTATCTTTAAATGTGACGATAATTATAAGCTCAAAATTATGTTTTTTCATAAATATAGAAAAAAAAATTAAAAATTTGAATTTCATTGGGAATATTCCTCAGTTGCCTAAGTATCGCATACAACAAAACAAGCAATAATAAAAATCTGAATCACATGTAATACTCGAATGTTTCTTTTTTATAGTAATCATTGATTTTTATTCCAACAATAAACAAGTGATCGTTAGAGGATAAGTCAAAAAAAATTTTTTTTTTAATAAATATTTTCGTAGTTCTTTGTAGTCTTATTTACCTATAGCTCGAACAGTATTTGACTCAATAATAGTCGAAAGTAAGACAATTTTTAGTTAACAATGACGCTGTTGCTCATCGTAATAACATTTCGTAGCACTTATATAGGTAACATAAACAAAGTTTTAAGAGTCATAAATATTACACGTCAAAAAAAAACTACATGTTCTCTAAAACCGTTTAAAGTATTTTTTTCTAATAAATTTTTAAATTCTGTGATTTTTCCATATATAATATTCAAAAAAAAAAAATTTAGTGGTTATCACCACTACATTAATGTAAGCTGTAATTTTCAAAGAAATAATTCAACGATTTATATGATGCGTGAAAAGAGCTTACTACTTTTATAAAATTATTTTTGACAACATCTATATCATTTAATATATTATGTTCATTTTACACCTAACCTATATAACATGAACTACAAAACCTCGCTTGACATTTCTGTCTTTATTTCATGTAGTAGTGTAAGTTTGTTCGAAAACAATTATAAGGTACAGGATTAAAAACGAAATCAATTTATTTAATAAACGTAGTTAAAACGTCATCAGTCTTGGATATATTTTATTTATTGTTACGTAAGTCTAACTTCTGTAAAGCAAGCGTCACACACTCGAACTGGCTTTGTGTTGCCAGCTAATGCTACAGTTTTCTCGCTACACGCTCCGCAGAAAATATGGCCACATCTTCTGCAATGATGCTGCAAAAGTGTTGAAAAATTTGTTTTAACAAAAAACTATTATATTAATTTTGTTGTCATAGAATGTCTAAAATGATATAATTCGAATAAAGTTCCGAAATTAGTTGTCTTTTTTATTTGGACTGGACAAATAAATGAAGATAACGATCGACCTCATGACTTTTCAGAGTCATGGACATCTAAAACAGAATCTGAATAGAATCGGGACCAGTACAAAAATGTAAGTAAGAAGTAAATACCTTTCTCCTTGCAATAGTAAATTCCTTGGCACAAGCTGCACAAGCTACAGCGTCCTTATCGCTTGTCCAGTTGGGAGTCTCGTCTGACGTCCTCGCCTCTTTTTCTAATAATTCCGCAAGTTGCAATTTATTTTCGCTAAGCGTTGCACCCACTTCTTCTAGGGTCTTTTGGGCTTCGTTATACTGGATTTTTAGTTGGTGCTGTTCTTCTTGTAGTGCAATATATTTCTGGAAATATTTGTGAGATTGGTTAAAAAAATAAAAATAGTAATACGAAAATAATAAAAATTACGAAAAGATAGTGCATTTCTAATCGGGCAGCTCATACATTAATTATTTTATTTTTCGTTATTTATGATGTTAATAACATGAGGAGATTTTTGGATGATCTAATATGCGGTGTTTAATAATAATAATTCAGTAACAATACCTGTCCTATTGATTTAAGAGATTCCACTTCCTGCGTTAGAATAGATATTTTGTCTCGATCCCTCATCATAGACTCCTGTAAAATAATTATTTAAATTTGAATCGTATCCTGTTTTACTTATCACTACGTAGTATAAAACAAAGTCACTTTCTCTGTCCCTGCACATGTATGTATGCTTAAATCTTTAAAACTACGCAACGGATTTTGATGCGGTTCTTTTTAATAGATAGATTGATTCAAGAGGAAGGTTTATATGTATAATAACATCCATTAAATAGTGGAGAAATACTGTTATTTTTGAGTTTTCTAATGTTATGTCGTAAATAATTATTATTTTTTTTCGCTTAAATTGCAAACGCAGGCTGAACCCTACGAGATTTATCAAAATAATGTACTAAGTATTGTACACATTGAAAAGGTCTACAGAAAACTCCGCGATGTCATATACCTATCTCTTATGGATATCCCACAATAATATTTTTTTGTCATTTACTTTTTACGACTAATAATGGCTAATTTTCGAAGCGATTTTAACCAATACAGAATTAATCCTTATCCAATTAAATACCTTAAATATATTTTTTATTTAATATAGATCTATATGGCCCTTTACAGCAAATGATTTAAATGAATATTTTCGAAGATATTACAGATTTAAAAATCGCGGTACGTAGCGTTTGCGGCGGTTCCGGCCGGCTTTTACTCTAAGTTAACGCGTGCGGGTCACGGGCAGTAATGAATAAATCAAAACTACTGGATCGATTTTAATCATTTTTTTCAGTGAATAACATAGGCTATAATTATATTTTATACCCGTGCGAAGCCGGAGCGGGTCGCTAGTAATCTTATATATAAAAAAGAAGTCATGGTAATCAATAAATTAATTATCTCATTTTAAGGGCTAGCAGCGTCTTCGGTGCGACAAAGCCAGCCCTGCGGTCACCAACTCGCCTGCCCAGGGTGGTGACTATGGGCAAAACACATGAGTCTACGCCATTTATGGCGCGAGCTTGTGGAGGCCTATGTCCAGCAGTGACTGCGATAGGCTAAACTAATGATGATTGCTAATGAAGGGCTAGCAATAATATCAATCAAAGGTGCAACATTTTGTCGAGTTAAGTTCTAATGTGACCTACTATTGCTTCGGTACGTATATTAAAGAATTACTTCGTTAATTAATAAAATACTGGCATATATTAGGTTCAGTTTTAAACATTAAATAGAGAGTCCAAGAAAGGCTTAGGGCATCAATTAAATTGTTATTTTGTCTGTACGATCGAATATTTCAGTTATATGTAAAAATCAACTGAGTAATTATTTATGACTTCTTACAGGGTATCTTTAATGTTTGTTTCTATATTTTTCATTCGTAATGAGATAAAAAGTAGCTCTATTATGTAAAGAACCGAGGGAGCATTGAAGGCGATTAATAAGTTTTGGTCGTTACTGACAGTACCTTCTCGTATTTTTAAATACAATTTCACGAGCAAATATTTTCAATTCCTCTAATTTATATTTTATATTACTGGCATACAATTGTATTAAGTTAATAAGTATTAGATTTAAAAAAAAAAAACTTTGTTGTCATCAGACCAACGTATATATAAAGTAACTTCTTTCTCGTATAACATGTCAAACGAATTGTACTATTGTTAATAAATAATTATTATAACCTGTAATTTTTCTGGTAGTAAGTAGGTACAGTATAAATTTTTGATACTTTAATTTAAATTTGACTTATCGCGATTACCATTTTGAGATTGCTAATAGTCATCCCGTGACCATTGCGTCTGCAACGTCACCGAAATATCATAAATCTCAGAATGTTAATTGTAAGTCCTATTTCAACTAAATTATTTATAGTGACTGAGAAAGCCTTAAGTTTCATACAGTGTATAGCTTATTAAAGAAATCTTTCAAGGTTTTTTTTTTATTCGTAATTGTTACAATATAATGATTTGTAAATTGTAATTGGCCCCACAGGGTAGGCTAGCTTAATGTATAGCCTTTGGATATTACCAAACATGTTACAGTGTTGATTTTAATAAAAAATATATTTAGTCCTACTTCTTGAATTAAAAGTTATTTACGCACGCTTGTCTTGGGGAATAAGCTGGTGAATGCGTGACGAGAGGGTTATGAAGAGTGTGATAGGGCGAGGCGAACGCAGCTAGAGAAAGAGAGGTGAGGTTCTCTCTTTCTCTCATAGCCAGTTACGTTTTGTATATCTAAGACACAGTGCAGGCCTATTGTGCAGGAGGTAGCGCGACCCTGAGCCCCACCCAGGCGGACGACTGCTCACACTGGGTGGTTTTTTAGTCAGTCGGAGTTTTACATAACCCTCTGGCGCCCCCATGCCGGAGGGTATTCATGATGGATTTTCCCCAAGTAAAAAAAAAGTCCTGAGTTGCACTCTCGTTTTTTAACCGACTTCCAAAAAGGAGGAGGTTCTCAATTCGACTGTATTTTTTTTTTTTAATGTATATTACATCAGAACTTTTGACCGGGTAGACCGATTTCGACAAATTTTGTTTTAATCGAAAGGTGGTGTGTGCCAATTGGTCCCATTTAAATTTATTTGAGATCTAACAATTACTTTTCGAGTTATATCTAATAATGCGTTTTCACTTGACGCTTTTTTCGTCGACCTACGTTGTATTATACCGCATAACTTTCTACTGGATGTACCGATTTTGATAAATTTTTTTTTGTTAGAAAGGGGATATCCCTAGTTTGGTGCCGTGATGTGCGTGTGACCAGGATCTGATTATGGGATCCCAGAGAAATCGAGGGAAACTCTCGAAAATCCGTAATAACTCTTTACTGGGTGTACCGATTTTGATAATTTTTAATTTAATCGAAAGCTGATGTTTATCATATGGTCACATATATATTTTATTGAGATCTGATAACTACTTTTTGAGTAATCTTTGATAACGCGTAGTTGCTTGACTATTTTTTCGTCGATCTACGTTGTATTACTTGTCGATGTAATTGAAGTCGGTTTTTTTTTCGTTTGCGAGCAAACACAATTATTTAATTACCTGTAAAGATATTCTCCATTCTCTTTCAATCCTGAGATCGCTTTCTGCAGCGACGGCTCTACTTTCAGCAGCTGCAGTCTTCTGACCGAGACATCTAGAACTTTCTTCTAGATTTTTCCGTGCCGTTTTATCTTCCTGTAATCTGTCATTCTGTTATAGCCCATATTATAACTTTTCTCCTATTTAACTTCAGATAGATATTTTTTAGCGATTTCTTTAATTTGAATTAAAATCTTCGATTATATTTTATAATATATGGTAGATGTATATATTGACACCTGATATGAAGAACTTTGTAACTAATGAAACAATGTTTTCTAACTATACCATCATAATACTGACGAAAGAACGTTTTTCAATCTGGGAACCATATTTATACGACCACTAGAACGATTTTTAGATGAAAAACAAATCATTGTACAACTTAAGATCATACAGATTTCTGCACAAAAAAAAAAAATGTAATTCCGGTTACGAAACTAAAAATAAATATAATATTGGTTTTCTTTGAACACAGTAACATAGTAATAACAAATACCATTTATTTAACTCAAATTTCAACACCACAGCAGCTTAAAATATACATTAAGTTAATGTACATTATTGAAATTGTTCATAAAATGTTTTTAAACTAAAACAACCGTATACTTGTATTGTATTATATCATTGTAACTTCAACAAAAACAGCTTTCCGTTTGATGTATCACAACGTGGTCAAGTTCATACTACAGAACGCAAAAATTAATATAAGAACAATTTACTTCATTACGGTTGCGGCTTTATTTAATATCACTTGACCACTTTTTAAATGCAACAAGTGGTGCGTGCAAGGAGTGCGTTACTCCTGAAAATTTAACAAAATCAGATACAATGTTCTTCATATGTTAAAAGTGTATTAATTATTTTTTTTACAGTATTTCTACATTATCAATAATAATAATAATAATAAAACAAAATAAACTAAAAAAATCTATAATATTTTTAGTGTGTTAGGTAAGCGTTTTCAATAAAAAATAATATCAGAAAAATCAATTCTACAAGATTAGTTTGATAAGTATTAATGACTGTTATAATTGATAAAATATTAGTATAAAAACCATGCAAACATAATTTAAAGTATGATAATGGCAAACCTGCACAATAAACTTAAATAACAAAAATAAATAAAACTGTGGTTTTTCGGTTTCATAAATAAAATACGGTATGCGACTGAATATCATTTATTACAAAGAAGGCTTTACATAACTAGAGCTTTAAAATTACAAAACTATAAAAGAAAAACTGACAAAGATTTTTAATACATTTTTGTTTTAAACGCTAATACAGATAAAACTTTTTTGCACTTCATAATCCATAAGCTATAAACAATTTTTTTATAATTTTAAATATAAAATTATTTCATCATTAATATAATTGAGATCACTAAATAATGTCATTTTCAAAATAATACAAGTCTATTGGTTTTATCACATTATATATATTTGAATATTTGAAAAATATATATAACATCTAAGTAATTTTGTATCATCATCTAAAATTTTCAAGAATACATTGTTATTGAGACTAAAAATCTTAAGAAATAATCTGTCTATAGATATAAGAATATGATTTAACATACCATTATTTAAAGCTATGACAAAAAGTACATGTCCATACCGATTCTGGTGGAAGAAATAATACTTTTCGGTGACAATATTTTGTTACAATAAAAACTAAATAAACCTAACAGAAACTTAACATGATTGAATAAATAGTATAACTAGTACTTTAATAATTAAAACCACAGCAAAGTTAAGCTAAAGCAATAGTAGCGCCTTGCCTTGTTTCTTTGTGGTCGTTAATATATCTAAAAATATATTTTATCAAAATATCGCTGTTATATTGCGAGGGTTTGCCAATATCGAATAAGTATCAAGATTTATCGAACAAGTATAAAGATGGTTTCTTTATTACTCGCAGCAAGCGGTGCATCGCTCACACCTAAGTGCGTTTTCGATAAATTGATATGTCAAGCAACACGTTATCTCGAATAGGGTATTTGACTGATCTATTTATTTATTATACTAAATAGATGATTTTATAATATATGGAAAACTACATATATCGAAGTTTCTTTAAAAATCGACCTTAGTATTTTAAGTTAAAACTCACTCTGCTTTTAGTTTGGATCTAAAAGTGAAAACTATGCATTGACGGTCTTCACTTTTACTTTACGAAGTTTCTATGTGTAACAAAAGTCAATTACCCTATTAAACATACAACTATCGTAGGCACTGTTCGCCGAGCGGTTTCAGGCTTAAGAAATCATATAGAACCTACTTCTCATCGAGCTGATGTATCGTGCTGCCCATTGACTCAGTCTTTGCTTCCAATTTGGCAATTAGTTCTGTTTTATGTTTCAAGGAACTTTCACATTCCTAAAACAAAGCCGGCATTTACAACTCGAGTCTTGAAAATGTTACATCAACGTTAGTAAGCATAAATGCGCATTTTACTAAGCGTAATCATGTTAGTCTAAATATCTGAGAAATAGATGGGTTGTGGTTATAAGGCTATTTATGATATTAATTCAATGATACCAAGATCAATATTCATATGTGGAATAAATCTTAATAATACAGGATTAAGTGTTAGTTATTATCGTGATAATCTATTCGCTAAGAGGAAACACCACCTTTTTTAGAATATTATTTACAATTGTCTACAATGTCATCAATTTTAATTACCCGTATGCATTACAGATTTATCGGCATTAGTTTTACGAAACGGTGGTATTTCCTGCAAATTGAGTTTCTTATTCGGTGGACCTTCGTCTTTCGACTTTGTACCCTTTTGTTGGCTACTTTGTGCTTTAAGCATTTCTAATTTATCCCCTAAATTATCGTTGCTGGGCGATTTTAAAGCTTTAACTAGGTCATGGTCCGGTCCTAGGAAGTGGTTATATTTTTCGAGGTTGTGCAGAATTTTGCCAATTTGCTCAGCTTTCCCTTGGAGCCTGGAGACCATTTCGCCCTTCTGCGTCAGTTCCATTTCGCATTCCTTCCGTACGACAAATGCGGCAATGACGAATACAGCATCGCGTTAGTATTAAATATATTATGAACAGCTAAATGGTTAAGCGTAACTGACGACTATACATTTACTACTAAAACCACTACGTGCCGGATAGAATGCGTCGGGTCGCAAAGCGTCAAAAGTACAAAACAGTATTATATAGGAAATAAAACAATATAAAAAGGTCAAACGAAATGATTTGAAGGTAGAATGGCAACGAAAATACATGGGCGGGTAATAATAATTTGGCACCCACACTCAATAAGAGACCTTCACGGGCCAATGACTTTTACGAAAAACATTATCTATATACATGTAATGTAATTGTTACGGGTCGAAGTTGTACATCAGAAATATTATAGAAAACTGAAAACAAGTTAGGATAAATCTTTTTTGTTTTTTGTCCGTTTGTAATCAGTATATTGAAAACCATACTAAAAAATTACTACACGAAATATTACATTAAACCGTATGGTTCCCCACTTGTGTTTCAGATTAATTAATAAAAATAAATAGTAAATTCATTAATGAATACTGATATTTAAAGATAAATTCCACACGTATAAAATTACAGGCCAAAACTAGTAAAAAAATTCAGAACACGGACGCGATATGCGTATGTATATATGTACAGTAAATATATATATTATAAAAACGTATTTAATATAAAATTCAATGACTGAACATATTGATCGAAAAGTATAAGGTTAAACTCGAAAATGTTTAACGTAGGTACTCGTAATATTCACAAAAATAGATTATAGTAAAAATTTGGTCATATCTTACTATTTCAATTAAATTAGTGGGTCACAATTATTATTATATTTCAAAGCAGTCAACTTTTTGTTCGGATTCGACCATGAATTGTTCGTTAGCAAAGGTTAACAAAACTAGCGTGAATGATGATTACCGGCAGACGACAAAAAGGCTTCGTAAAATAATTTTAAAAGGTGATCGAAATTTGTATAAAATGATGTATAGTATGTGTATAAATATATTCTGTAAAGGGTACAAAATCACACGCATGCTCAATTTATGACTTACCTGTAACTTCTTATACATTTCCAAGTTGATTAACTTAATATCGTCTAATTGTCGCCTTAGCGATATAATTGTGTCTTGCTTGTCGTGAATATCTTTTTCGAGCAACTTCATAGCGACCTCCATTTCCGCTTTCAAGGATATCTGTTAATATTTATAATTGAATATTAAGATTTCTAAAATACGACAAATCAAAATTAAGAACCAATTCCACCGATTGCTGATAAATTAATCTGACATATAACGGTATCCAACGTATAAAAGTGTAAGAATTGCATTTTGCAAAGCATTTTCTACCACCAAACAATACTTTATCTGTTAGATATTTACATTTGCTAAATCAAGTATGTGAAATAAAAAGCTGTAGTTTACAGGCCCTAAGGACCTGTCACACTTCCTCCAGATAAATGCTACCAGTAACTCATGTTCTAGATAAACTTTATTAGCAACCGGTATAAAAAGGGTCCAAATAATTTTTCAACATTGTTTTTTTTTTTTTTTTTGAAAGGATAACTTTGTCGTTTTCTCGCAATCATTTATTGTTTATAAAGCAACGTGATTAATGTTGACTAATTAACTGTTGAGTTTACAGTATCGTATTCTGAAGCAACGTTAAGTGATAATCGGCGATTAATAAAAAGCGGTAATTTTTCACTTAAATTGTTGAAGGTCCAAGTGTCACAACTTGCAATGAGACGGAAGGTCGTTAACTTTATCTTATTATTTTTTGTGATAAAATTAAACAAGACGCGTCTCGCGAATTTATTATAATTAATTCTTTAGTTTTACATTAATTAGTGCTCTTTTCGAATCTGATCTTTTACAGCCTATAGTTTACTTTGATAAATAGACTATATAAAGCATAGTATTTTTTTCAAAAAAGATGTTGTTTATTGAGATTACATTCATTCAACACTCGAAAAGTCTACTCTACTATATAGGTATTGGTTTAAATTTTATTTTATGTAAGTACCTGCAAGTCAAGTTCTTTCTGTAGCTCCACGTTTTTCTTTCTCTCTTCCTCCAAAACCTTACCCATTTCTGAATCCTTGTCATTCTTATATTTGTCCGAAGCGTTACTCTTAACACTTTTTTTATCCTACAAATAATTAAAATGTACACTAATACACAACATTAAAAAAATATTGTAATATTCATCATCATTTCAGCCTATAGCAGTCCACTGCTGGACATAGGCTTCCACAAGTTCGTACCAAAAATGGCGCAAACTCATGTGTGTTGCCCGTAGTTACCACGCTGGGCAGGCGGGTTGGTGACCGCAGTACTGGCTTTGTCGCACCGAAGACGCTGCTGCCCGTCTTCGGCCTGTGTATTTCAAAGCCAGCAGTTGGATGGTTATCCCGCCACCGGTCGGCTTTACAAGTTCCAAGGTGATAGCTGAACTGTGTTATCCCTTAATCGCCTCTTACGACACTCACGGGAAGAGAGGGGGTGGCTATATTCTTTAATGCCGTAGCCACACAGCACTGTGTAATATTTTATTTGATAAATATTTAACAATTATTTACTGCTAGTAAAAAGAGTTATTAAAGGATACAATAATAAAAATGGAAAGAGAAAACATGAAAAAATTAATAAAATTAATTTCAATGTATTGTATGTCACAAAATTTTCTACGAACCCAATAATCTACGATAACAAACAAGACTTCTGATGATGTCATTTACATTAAAGAATGACACGCTGTTGTTATTATACAAATGACATTGCAAACACATTAGATGTTTATAAACTGCATTTTAGTATTGTACTCGTAAAAAAAAAAACATTAATGTCTATGGAATCAATAAAACCTATTTGGAATTCAAGTATACTTGACATTATGAACATAACATTTTCAAGATAAGAGAACTATGTCAGAAACAATATAATTATTGTGTTAACTAAGGAATACTAGACTTATAATACAACTATTGTTATAGTTACATAATAATTCCATTTTTTATTTTTGATAACGATATTATGCTTATATTATTGCAATCCAAATTTAACTTCCGATAAACGATTGTGATACGATTGTGGCAATGTAAACAAAGCTCGACAGAAAAAGGAGATTGTTTTCTAATATAAATAGAAAATTATTTTAACGCAACGTTATAAGAAAAACAAACTGACCTCCTCATCTTGCAAGTCCATCACTTTCATCCTGCTATCTTTGGTAATGTCCTGACCTAAACAAAAAAAGCACGTGTACATTACGTTATAAATATACTAACACAAATAAATATATACCGAAATAGCTCACAATTTTTCCAATATGTTTTCCTTTGACTTTTTGCTGTCGAGTTGCCCATCGTACGATAGTGCATAACGGTTGTTATAATAATTATTTTGACAATACACCGGCGTGCGACGTCACCGGCATACTAATGCCTACTAAACTATACAAAAGACAGTGACTCATTGCGAGGTGTCTTATCTAATGCAGTCTCTCGTATTGCGAAGCGTTTTCGCACAAGTGTTTCAGGCTTATCGTTTGTAAGAAAATGTTTCTTAGCTATTTTGTAGTGAAATAGATTTTTAGCTACAACGCTTTTCGTCACAGTGTTAGGGGCCAAACTCCTCCGAAACGGCTTGACCGATTTTTATGAAAATTTTTGTCTATATTTGGTAGGTCTGAATATCGGTCGTAAACTATCTTTAGTTATAAGAGTACCCTAAGATATTTTTTTTCAATTTTTCGCCATTTTTTTTATGTTTATTTGATTATTATTTGGCATTGAAAAATACATACAACCTAAATTTTCACTCTTCTACCCACCAACCCCAATTTTTTTAACTCCAGCAAAAATTGTTTTGCCGGGTCAATATACAATAGGTATCTAATATAAATCAGTTATGGCGGATGATTTTGTTAGACTTTACTGTTATTTGAAAAATAATCTAGTTGTAGGGATAAACTCGTCTCTAGATTGTTAAAGTAATGATGTTTGTTGGCAATTTCGTCATATAAGAATTGCTGAAATAAGAATTTAAGAAAAAAAAGTTCAATTTTTTTTTTGGTTAACAAATGGTCACAATACTCTTTGGTACATGATTATTGTATAAAGCAATATAATATCTCAACACCAGTCAACCGTTTTATTTTTAACAGGATTACCTAGCTAAAATCAGTTTATCAAAGCCTAAAGAGTAAATATGTATCATAAATTATTTATAATAATAAATAGGAAATTTTGAAAGTGGCAAATGCGTCATGTTGAAACGTTGACTAGTTATTACCGAAAATACTTGTTTGATTGCAACATATGGTAAAATACGTAAGACAATATAAATGAATTTATAATAATAATGAATAATAAAAATATTTAAATATAAATGCACATAACTCCAATAATATTATTTATAATATTATTAATATCACGTTTTCCTCAAAAACTGTTTCATAAAACAAAAATGTAATAACCATTACGTATAAATAAAAAAAAGAAAAGAGAACAGAATTACCTAGAGCGTGTTTCAATTGATTGTTTTCTTCGACAAGCTGAATCATCGTGTTCTTGGCAATTGCCAAGTCCTCCTTCATCAAAGCATTAGTTGTGGTCAAACTTTCCACTTTTGACTGAAGATTTGCGACCGTGGCACTAAAACAATAATGTTTAGTCATAATAATATAATGTATGTTTTGAATTTTAATGTGTTAATATTTACGAGTATATATGTGATTCGTCGTGTTACCCACTCTGGATGCAACTCTGTCAAATGTCGGACCAAAATAAAACGTAAAACTATTATCAACACGTTAATATCCGATTTTTTTAATTAAATCATGAAAGTTTAAAATATGCAAAGTAGTTAATAAATAATTTTATCATTACTTATCAACGTGCGATAAAAATTGTGGCTACGTTTTTAAATCTGTGAACAGAAAGTACGAACGATTTCACAATCTTAATTAATTTAATATTTTGTGATGTATGTAAAATCTAATATATAAAATTCTCGTGTCGCGGTGTTTGTAGTTAAACTCCTCCGAAACGGCTTGACCGATTCTCATGAAATTTTGTGTGCATATTGGCTAGGTCTGAGAAGCGAACACCATCTATTTTTTATCCCCCTAAATGTTAAGGGTAGTCCACCCCTAAATAATTTTTATTTTTATTTTTAGGTAAATTATTTATTTTTTATTTTATGATGATTTGGCGTTAAAAAATACATAAAAATACATACAACCCTAAATTTTTACCCCTCTATCACCAACCCCTATGTTTAAATAGCGTTTAGCGGCAAGACAACGTTTGCCGAGTCAGCTAGTATGAATATATAATACTAAGTTATATTAATTTTTACGACTTTAGTATTAATCAAGATTATTGTAATACGTTCAATCTATTTTGATATGGTCTATAATTTAACGCAAACAAGCTTTCTCATCTATACATATATAAAAGCGAAAGCTCACTTATCACGAAATCTCTGAAACTATAACTCCAACAAACTTGAAAGGCAGGTAGGCTATATAGGACGTAGACATCCGCTAAGAACGGATTTTACGAAACTCGACCCCTAAAAACGGGGTAAAACGGGCAATGGAAGTTTGTATGAAAGTCCCATGTTTTTGAAGTAAGAGATTTGAAATTTAAAATGTATGCTCTATAGATGGTGAGGAGGTGTCCAAATAATGCATCGTAATCTATATATATAAAAGATAAAGGTCACTGACTCACTCATCACGAGAACTCAAAAGCCGCTGGGTGGTCCATCTATCCAGGATCCATCCATCCAAAGATGAAATTTAGCAGGGAGGTAGATTATGGTTAGTAGACGTCCGCTACTGTTATCTGTGTCTATTTTGTATCGACAATATTATAATATAGTAACACCACCTACCATAGTGTAAGAATGCATATTTAAGAATTAAAAGTTAAAATAAACGGTCACTTGTTATCTGTGTCTCAAGCGTTTCATTAATTAGAGGTTATGGGCCCAGCACGCTTCCACTGCGCCACTCTGCTGGAGAGTGGCGCAGAGAGCTGGCTTCCACCTCTAATTAATGAAACGCTTGAGACACAGATAACAAGTGATGGTATCCAGTGAAGTTTGGCATCGACGTCTCGGTCATGTTAATAGCCAATATTTGAAAAAGATGCAAGATGCTGTACAGGGATTGAGAATTAATAATAAGACAAATATATCGAAGTCATCATGTGTCGCGTGCTGTGAGGGCAAGCAGAGTCGCTTACCTTTTCCTAAAGAAGGTAACAGAAGTACTGAGTTGCTGCAAATTGTGCATACTGATATCTGTGGACCAATGGAAAACCAATCTATAGGCGGGTCTAGATACTTTATGCTGTTTATAGACGATTTTAGTCGTATGACATACATCTATTTCTTAAAAACGAAAGATTAGGCATTGAAATGCTTTCAACAGTATAAAACCCAAGTTGAAAATCAACTTAATCGCACTATTAAGATTTTAAGAAGTGACAATGGTAGAGAATTTTGCAACAGCAACTTTGACAGTTTTTTGATGTCGAATGGAATAATACATCACAGAACGAACCCGTACACACCTGAGCAGAATGGTCTGTCGGAACGTTATAACCGGACTGTTGTCGAAAAAGCCAAATGTCTGTTATTTGATGCAGGTCTTGAGAAAAAGTTTTGGGCAGAGGCGGCACACACTGCAGTGTATTTACAAAATAGAACTGTGACCGCATCTTTAAACTATAAAACTCCTTTTGAGATATGGACAGGCAGAAAGCCTGATGTAAGTCATTTACGTGTTTTCGGTAGTACAATCATGGTACATGTGCCGAAACAAAAGAGATTAAAGTGGGACAGAAAGTCGGAAGAATGTATCCTTGTCGGTTATTCCAATGATGTCAAAGGGTACAGGATTTACAATCCGAAATCTAATGTTATCACCACCAGTCGAGATGTTATAGTATTAGAGAAGATAGAGACAGAGAATGTTCTGAAGGTACAGAAGGATTGTTCAGATGAGGTGAATATGGTTCCAGTGGGGGACGAAGGTGTGACACTTCAGGAAGATTCACCTGAACAATCAGATAGCCTGAACCCAGATTATAGTGGTGAACTGTATGTACCTAGTGAAAATGATACATTGGATAGCTCTGAGTCCGATACAACAGACAGAGAAGACTCCATTATACCCAACAATGTCAACATACCAAATGGTCCTCGGCGTAGGCAGCAGCCAGACAGATATGGTTTTGCAAGTACTTGTATAGAAGATGACACGATGTTCACGGGTGAGATATCATTGCAAGAAGCCTTAGAAGGTCCGGAGAAAGCACAGTGGTTAGCGGCAGTGCAGGATGAGTTGCAGTCGTTTGAGAAAAATAGTGCGTGGGAACTCGTAGATGTACCAATAGATGCTACTATAGTGCAGTGCAAGTGGGTTCTGCGGAAAAAATACGATAGTGAAAACAATATGCGTTACCGTGCTCGTCTTGTCGCAAAGGGCTTTACTCAAAAGCATGGTGTAGACTATACAGAAACATTTTCGCCTGTAGTGAGACATAAAACTCTGAGACTATTGTTTGCATTGTCTATAAAGTTAGATTTAGATGTTAACCATTTAGATGTAAAGACTGCGTTCTTGAATGGTGATTTAGAGGAAACTATTTATATGAATTTGCCTGATTGTTATAATAGTAGTAGTTCAGTTTGTAAAGTATTAAAACTTAAAAAGGCCATTTATGGACTTAAGCAAGCCTCTAGAGCTTGGAATAAAAAGGTTGATAATTGTTTGATCAGTAATGGTTACAAAAGGTCAAAAATAGAACCATGTATGTATATAAAGGATATTAACAAATGTAAAACTATTGTAACAGTCTATGTCGATGATTTTTTTATATTTTCCAATGATAAAATTGAAACTAAGAACTTGAAACAGATGTTATCTAATAAGTTTAGTATTAAGGACTTAGGTGAAGTTAAGCAGTGTCTTGGAATGAATGTAACCTTCAATAAAGATAAAGGATATGTAACTTTGAGTCAGGAAACCTATATAGATCAACTGTTAAGTAAATTTCATTTCAGTGATTGTAAGACTGTTGATACTCCGATGGAGGTCAAACTAAATATAAATAAAGGTCAAGTAGGTGTAAATAATCATGTGCCCTATCAACAACTAATTGGTAGTTTGATGTACCTGTCAGTCTTAACTAGGCCAGATATTAGTTATTGTATAAGTTTTTTAAGTCAATTTAATAATTGTTACACAAAGGAACATTGGGAATATGCAAAGAGAGTATTAAAATATCTAAAACAAACTAAATGTTATGGAATAAAATATTGTAAAGGAGGTAATTAACTGGCTATGTAGATGCTGATTGGGGTTCTAACTCAGTAGATAGAAGATCATATACTGGAATGTGTTTTTTGTTGTCTGATGGTGTAATATCATGGGAGTGTAAAAAACAGAAATGTGTAGCCCTCTCTAGCACGGAATCAGAGTATATTGGTCTAACTGAAGCATGTAGAGAAGCATTATATCTAAAAGAATTACAATATGAAATAACTAATGAAATGTATACAATCAGCTTATTCAATGATAACCAGGGTGCACAGAAGCTGTGTGCAAACCCAGTTTTTCACAAACGTACAAAGCACATTGATGTTAAATATCATTTTTGTCGTGATCTAGTAAAAGATAAAATTGTTAAAGTGTTGTATTTGCCAACAGCTGATATGCCAGCTGACATTTTAACTAAAAGTTTATGTTCAGCAAAACATTATAAATTTATGTTACTCCTTGGTATAGTTTGTTTAAAATAAATTTGTATAAAGTTGTTTAATGAATATTGCGATAAGTGGGGGTGTTATCTGTGTCTATTTTGTATCGACAATATTATAATATAGTAACACCACCTACCATAGTGTAAGAATGCATATTTAAGAATTAAAAGTTAAAATAAACGGTCACTTGTTATCTGTGTCTCAAGCGTTTCATTAATTAGAGCTACGAACGGATTTTGCGATATTCCACCGCTAAGGGGGTTTAATTGGGGTTGATAGTTTGTATGAAACATATACAGCAGCTATAAATTAGCCTGATAGGCTATTTATTCTGCAGCCTGAAAATAAAACTAAAAATGTGGTGTATGGAGAGGTTTTATAAAAATAACTATTAAATTATACTAAATTGTGCCTTTTAAAAAGTTACTCAGTGTAATAAGCATTTCAAGTAACTGAAATAAAAAAAAAATAATTTGCGTTAAACATCTTAATTGTAATGCATATCTTCATAACAACGCGGACGTAGTTGCGGACAACAGTTATTGTATTATAAAACTAAGTCCCCAAAAGTGTATGTGATCGATTCCCTCAAAATCTACTGAGCGGATTTTCATGCGGTTTCACCAATGAAGAGAGGGTTTCAAGAGAAAGGTTTACGGAACGGCTAAGCCGATTTTGATGAGAGTTTCACTGGAAGTTTGCCGGGAAAACTTTGTGACACACTGAGTTCCACGCGGGCGAAGCCGCGAGCACAGCTAGTTATTATTATATTTAAAAATAATTTTGTGTTCCATTTATACTAATATTATAAAGCTGGAAAAGACTTTGTGTTGGATATTCCAATTACCGAGGAAGGCTCCACTATATTAGAGTATTTCAGTATATTTTTCTCTCAAATCAAAGCGGGTGAAACCGCGGGTTAGTTTTTAATAACGGCATTAAAAAAACTTTAAATAAATTAACTGAACATTAATTAAGGCTATCCAAAATTACGACATTTCCACACACATTAATACTGACCGTAGAAAAAAAAACAAACAAAAGAACCACCGTTGACCTCGTGTGAACGTTATAACAGTAAACTATTTTTACCAAGTTTGAGTAGTCCATTGGCGCAGTTTGTAGTGACGATGCTTTCTGCTCCAGTTGTGGGTTCGATTCCCGCCTGAGTCTGGGTATGTTATTTATATATGTATTATTTTTATGTATATTTATCAAAATAAAAAATTAGCTATATCAGTCGGCTGTTACCCATAACACAAGGATTAAGTTGTTAACTTTAGGAATAAACGACGGTGTGTGTATATTTAAGATATTTTTATACAACTAGGTAAGGAAACAAGCGTAAGGCTCACCTGATGGTAAGCGATTACCTTAGTTTATTCATGCCGGCAATATCAGAAGCATCGCAAGCGTCAAACCCTCCTCAGCAGCTCTGATGGTCACCTTACTCACCACAGGAACACAACACTGCTTGAAAGCAGTATTATATATCTTGATCTTCTGTAAGTTCGAGGTACTTCCCCGGTTGGGCTGCTCCAGATTTTGAGCTATATTTTTCTTGCTGTACTTTACCTTAGTTAATTTATATTTAAACTCACTTGAGGTGTCTGTTCAGTTCTTCGATGTAGTTCTTCTGGTCCAACATTGTGTTGATGTGACGTTGCTTCGGTTCATTGTTACCGTTGCCATTACCAGATAGATCGTTTGAAGAGTTACTGCCTCGGAGATATAGAGAAAAATCGATTACTCCCTGTTGACTGTCTAAATCTTCTTCCTAAAAATATTCTATATATTTATGCGTGAAGATTAAGAAAATATACTCCTGTTTGGATGTGAATCTGTTGATTTTGATTGAGTTATTAGAATAAAATGCTTTAGATATGAGTGAGTGTAATTAAACAAGTTCGTAGATGCGCAAAATATTTTAAAATTTTAACGAATTTATGTTCAAGATTAATGTGCTATATTTTTTGTGGTACAGTTGTTAAGAAACTTCTGACGTGATTTACCTTCACACATAAATTGCAGTCGACAACATTCAGGCCAACTAGCAATCCAGTAATAATCACGGCTTCCTCATTTAACATCAAGGCGTGCGGTTCGAAATATTCTTCAAGAGTTTCTTCGCGATGTTCTAGTAAAATTCTGAGGTAGTCTGCCAGTCTCTTTTGCATAAGTGCTAATCGTAGCCATGCCCGAGCGCGCCCCATAGCCGTCCTTTTTGTAAATAATACGCATTGCTTACTTAATTAATTATTTATTACTAGTTAGAATAATATTTTAGACATATTTCAAAAAAATTATTAATCAGTAGGGTTAGTTTTAAAATACAATTCACCACATGTGGACGTATGTACTATGACTTACCTAATATACATATATTTACATACATTGTAATTGTATCGCGTGTATAATTATTATTAATAAACCGGCCAAGTGAGAGCCGGGGTCGCACATCCAGGGTTCCATACAAACAAAATTATTAGAAATATTTTCATTAAATTATGTAACTAAAAATTTATGCTTTTGCAATTTTTCCTTTATCTTAGATATAAGACGTTGCTTTGTATCAAATTTCAAGATTTCTGAGTTTACGGGAAGTACCCTGTAGATTTTGATTCCCTGGCGAATGCCGAAAATTTGCACCATAAACGGCTGTATCTTTTGATTGTGTTGGCTTAGAAGTTTGATTTTTTTCACAGCTCTAAGGGACAGTAGATTTGATAGGAATTTTAGCTTGATACCTCCACGCGTTTTTGAGAAAAAGGGTCTTGACAGACAGACGGACAACAATCCTATAAGGGTTCCGTTTTTTCCTTTTGACGCACGGAACCCAAAATATCAATTAAAACTATGTTTCTCGTAATATATCTTCTTGAAAGTAGTCAATGCCAACCGGTTTGTTCTGTTTGAATATGACGTAACACGCGTAATCTTCTGTACATATAATGCGCGTAAGAACACTATTAGCCTTGACCTTCACTTAATAACCACTTACTTGACAGTCGGCAAATCTCTGATACTGGCTGTTATATCAGCTGCCTCGGGCGAATATTTCTCCACCATTTGAAGAATATCCCATAACTCCTTTTTCGGACCGAGTAAACCCTGAAAATAAACTCGATAAATAAAGCAAGTGAAAGGCTTCACTCTGATTTTGAACAAGTTTTTTTCTTGTTAAACAAGGTTTACCTTTTTTGGTTTAAGTCCATGTCGCATGACATGCTCGAGAACAATAAAGAAATGATGTAACGGCAAGTGGTCGCTGTCGAGCATCCGGCCATAACGAAGAGATTGCTCAATCAACTCCTTCACGATCAGTTTCGAGATGTTCACGAGATTACTGCGTTCTATCACTACGGGGTCGCGAGCTACGAAAAACATTTTTAATTGTATAAATGTAACTTTCGTATCTCCCCTCATGTTTGATACGATAGCAGAATACTTTTCACTAAATTAAACAGATGTAATGTAGTTGTATGATGTACTATTGACATTGTAACCGTTTTAGGTGGTGTTACAAAATAGTCACTTTAGACCAATCACATCTGTTTCTGCAATCTTCTGAAATATAAAATCTCTACATTCAACTACGCAATATTACCCATTAAAGAATGCATCGGATCGTCGGGCGATGTTATTGCACCGTTATCAGATTGCCGAGTAAACGAATCTTGCATTTCCATATCGTGCAATTCTTTTAAGCAAAGCCACTCTCCATCGACTGAGACGCGAAAATTGCACAGATAAATTGTGTCCTGCGCTCCAGCCATGTCGGCATCGGGATTATCGTCACTTGGTATTCCAGATGTTACGCCGAGGTCCGGCAAGGGATCCACCCCATGGACAGCGGTTAGAGAACGCATAATAATGCAGCAAAAAAAGTATAAAGCGAAACAACAAACACAGATTTGTGAATCTTGATCACTCTTTTATGGGCATCTTAACCAAACTTTAAGATAACTAACTCTATTTCAAGGTATTCTGGCTTCAAATAATAGTATTGTTTTACGCAAAAACCGATCGTGTTATTAAAGATGCTATTTATTTTGATCAGAAGGAAACACCTCGAAGGATAATGTCACTAGAATGGTTTTTCCAGTAGCTTCACAAAGTATATTGATTTCTTAGAAAGCATGTGTTGTTGGGAAAATCAATACTTCGTTAAAGTGCTGCCATCTGTTTCAAAATGTAAGCAACGTTTTGAGTACGGACTGCGTTTCTTTAACGGAATACTGATGGAGAGAAATTTTATTTGAATGATCCTTACTTTTTAAAGATGGAGTTAATTAAATAATTGTATCACTATTATTTCTAAGTTTATTTATCAAAAGTTAATGTATTGGAGTACTACAATTTACACTACATTCTAAAAAGTTGTGTCGTATTAATGGTTAAAAACCTTATAGTTTATTTAAAATGATTTTTAGTAGATTCACTAAAATTGTAGAGCATTAATTTAGTTATGAAATAATTCTTATCTTAGCTATAATTAATTAGATATATATATAAGATAATTAACATATTAATTAGCATTATAATTTTTTAATATTACCAGGGGGAAGGCATTATTTTTTATTTATGCAAATAAAAATAAAAGTATTCAGATGGTAAATATACTACTTTTTGAAAGGCCGATATCAACCTCTTTCTGTTTAGTAGTTATAGAAAAGGCTGTGTGGCTACAGCATTTATGTGGCTACGGCATCAAAGAATATAGCCACCCCCTCTCTTCCCGTGGGTGTTGTAAGAGGCGACTAAGGGATAACACAGTTCCACTACCACTTAGGAACTTATAAAGCCGACCGATGGCGGGATAACCATCCAACTGCTGGTTTTCAAATACACAGGCCGAAGACTGGCAGCAGCGTCTTCAGTGCGACAAAGCCAGTATGGGCAAAACACATGAGTTTGCGCTATTTTTAGCGCGCACTTGGGGAGTCCTATGTTCAGCAGTTGACTACGATAGGCTGAAGTGAGTGAGAAATATCTAATAACTCATATATTTTATTATGTGTGGAGGATTAAACTCTAATCTTTCTCTTAGAAAGAGGTCTATGTCCAGCTCGGGATGTTATAGGCTGAAGCTTTATACAACTTGCTAAGAAATATTATTTGAATGATTTTTTTTTTATTATTCAATTTATAAAAGCTAATTTTTTATCCCCAATTATGGTTATTGAAATTCCCGTGACTTTTAGGCAATACACATTCTTTTTGTATAAATGTTTGTATTAACAAAGATAAAGATGAAGTCTTAATAATGCATTGGAAATTCCATGCACGAAAAATGATGACTCATTGTCCCGTTACACTGATTGTACGATTGTGCCGGATCTATCTCTCTTTCACTCGATTGGCTTATGCGTCCGAGGAGATGTTTGGTTATGACATTGTCACGTTAAATTATCATCCCTAAACCAAACTTTACAGACAACCAAATTTTTTTCTGTTGTGAAATTATTGCATGTTTTGCTAACTATCCAGCTATTTTACTTTTTAAATATAAAATTGTATTTTGTATTGTATGTAAAATATATACACTAACAAGATATTTTTTATATTCTGCTAATAAGGGAATGAATACTTTGAAGTGTGTTTCTATTAGTTCTCAAAATTGTAATATGATACATGTGATATTGTCAGCGAAAATAGCTTTTACCATAATCTTATGTTTTACCACTTCCATACGGTGTGGTTATACTTTGTTCGATTACTATTTGAGGATTTTTCCTATAATTTAACATATAGCTGACTTCACAAAACAGTTGTATTTAATAACATTACATACAATATCAACTATGTATAATACAGGTAAGTAATTATTTTTTTAGTCTTTACCTTTGATCGTTAATAAAACCTTATAAACATAATTACCTGACATTGATTAAATGAAATACTACTCACGTTTTGTACTATAAAAATGGGATTTCTCCGGTTTGGATAGCAATAGTTCCGGCCATTTGTCTTCTCTATTAGAAGTTACTGAGGGTGATCTGTCAAGAATCTGAGATTTAATTGATGTCGTAGAAGTAGATGGGGACACTTCAGTCTTTTTATCTTTAGGAGAGGCCATGATTTTTATCTACTAATTATTAGGCGAAACATTTCTACACAAACAACTTATTTTTACTTGACGTGTCAAAGCGTCATTTATCGTTATCAGCAACTGTCGCTGTGACATTGATACGACACTTAGAACTCACGTTTCGTTCTATGAAGTATGTTATGCAAATTGGGTACTTTTAAATAAAATAGAATTCGTTATTAGTTAAGTTTTCATTTATAGAGTTGTAGATGTGTAAGTAAATATCACAAAAAAAAATGTTTTTTAGTACCGCGGAACGTTGTGCTGTTCTATTTAAGTAACTAGGTACATCACAAGAATTTTAAATTGTTTTCAACAAAAACCAAAAACATCAAAATGGTAATATTCACCAAAAAGAAAGTTATACGAGTAAGCATTTATAGCACAAATATCATTTCTCTGTCTTTGTTTAAATAGGGCTGTCACAATACGTTTAAACCTTCTACTTATTATACAATTTGTCATATCAGTAATTTTGATTTCAACGTTATTAAAACTTTTCACCCTACTTCACCAAAATAGGGGCCATTAAAATTACTTTTGACTGCTGTTAACGCTTAAAATTAACTTAGTATTTCTACCTACGATAAAAAGTTAGTAATCGTTTACACATTATTTAAAATATATAACAACGATAGAACTTGCGTATTTTAATTAAAAGCGCTCGAATATATCCTTCTTTCTGTAAGTGCAAGTCTGTAAGTATTGCACATTAGTTGTCTATTATGACATTTAATAATTAAAAAAAGAGTGATAATTTTTTAATAACATTAATTATTTTTTGTGTCAAAGAGGATATAACCACTATGTTCTCGACTCTACATGGCGGAATCAACCGTGCCCCACTGGCAAAACTGAAATCAATTAATCAAGAACTAATTCAGTAATAAAAATATCGCCATGAATTTGTTACATATAAATAAGCCATTATTGCAACCTTTAAAAGTTTTAGTAGTAAACCCCCTTGCGCCAGCATCCCAATTATTTATAGTGAAAATGATGTCTGGCGTTGTCTTCAGTGACGATCAATTGATTGATTTGAATCTTATAGTGTCTAGTAATGACTTAAAGTCGGCTGAATCTTTTGTATTGGAATTAGAATCATGTGCTTTTTCATGTACTAATTCCATCAAGATATCCTCAGACATGTCAAGGTATCTACGATTGTTAATTACCTAATTATTTTTAAACAATCCATTCTCATATATTATACCGTATATATAAATTTAAAATCGTTAGCGAAAATTATTCTTTTAAGTTCCAATATAAATAAAATCTTAAATTGAAATTTCTGAATAAAATTTAGTATACTGACACAAAGCTATTTTTATACTTCATACTTCTCATACTTTAAATAATACTAGCGACCCGCCCCGGCTTCGCACGGGTGCAATGCTGATACTAAATATACTACAGAATATCTTTATTTTATAGTATTAAGCTAGCCTACATCATGGTTATTAACATAATAACAACATTCAATTATGCGTCGTTAGATTACACGTTGTTACAGAATGCGTTGAAGAAATAAAGGTTCACTGCTCGTTCCCCGTAGGTGATAGCGTGATAATATGTAGTCTATATGTTGACCCGACTTCTTAATAATATTCGTGCCAAATTTGAAGTAAATCCACGCAGTACTTTTTGAGTTTATCCCGGACATACATACAGACAAACAGACAAAAATTCTAAAAACCATATTTTTGGCTTCGGTATCGATTATAGATCACACCCCAAGTATTCTTTAAAAAAATATTCAATGTACAGTTTTGACTTTCCTTCCATTTTATTATATGTATAGATTTAACTGAAAAGAAATTTTATTTACAGCGCTAACGATGCTGACGTTTTTTGTTTCATAACTGACTTTGATAATCCGAACTACGTTGAGTTTGACAATGAAAATATTGATAAGGAATTCAACGCTTTATATCTCATTATAAAATTGGCGAATAGTTTTAGTTGGCTAAATGATACAGACACTGAAGGAATAAAAGCAATTAAAAATGCTGAATCTTCGAGAAGTACTAAAAAACATACAGAAATGGAAAAAATTATTTCTAATAAAGAAAAGAAGGCCATATTTTTGGTTGACGGTATTGTAGCCATCGATATTCTTCAGTCACTATCTAAAAATATGCCATCCGATATATTTTTCTGTCCTACACCTATTTCTGCTATTGCGAAATCTGTTTTGGGAGATTATTTAAATGTAAATAATTCATAATTTATTTTTATTTATGTAATAATTTAGAAACTTTTTTTTATGTCCAAATAATTCTTTTTTTTATACAACGGTCGGCAAACAAGCGTACGGCTCACTTGATGGTAAGCGATTACCGTAGCTTATAGACGCTTGCAACACCAGAAGCATTGCAAGCGCGTTGCTGACCATATCTTCAATTCCCCCCAGGAGTTCTGGTCACCTTACTCACCAACAGGAGCACAATACTGCTTGGAAACAGTAATATTTAGCTGTGATCTTCTGTAAGGTCGGGGTACTACCCCAGTCGGGCTGCTCCTTATTAAGAGTAGGAAATTACCTGCTATACCCTACCTCAGTTATAATTTATTTTATATGGAACAGATTTTATCAATCTTCAATTTGAAAAGCAATAGTGAAAAGGACACCGGTCACCAAGCCGCATGCCCAGCGTGGTGACAACGGGTAAAACACATATACGTTCACGCCATTTTGGCGCGAACTTGTAGGCCTATGTCCAGCAGTGGACTGCGATAGGCTGAAGTGATGATGACGAGTGAGTGAAAATGAAAAAAAAAAATACAAAATAAAAAATAACTTTATTCAAATAAGCTTCAAATCAAGCTTCGTCATTTTTCGAATTAAAATTATAATTATCGTTTTGTTTTCCTGCAGAGAAAAATCAACTCCGCAGTTACTCTTTAAAAAATCTTTGTGTATTAATATAAAATTAATAATATCGTGCATGAAATATTTAATATTATATTATATTATTATGTATAATTTCTTTTCTTATTAATTAATTACTAACAATAAAACTTAAAAACTAACATAGCTTTAGTTATTACTTACATGGACTGAAACTTAAACTTATATACATTGTTTGGGTTTAATTTAAACTCGACATGGTTGTTTATCCCGAGGCAATACATTAGATACTTTTGTCCCGGAAATGAAAGTATTCCCAGAGGTCACTAAAAATATCCGATCCGATCATCCACGCGAACTATTTTGCGGATACGATAGCAACATGAAAGTGTTAAATATAGAAGCTTAAATATAATATCAATATTTAAAAAATGAGGGTCCTTTAGACCACACGACTGAAGTAAAATTTTCTTTAGCTCCATCTAACCTCAACTATCTTTGAGAGAAACCCCAAGCATAGACCGTACCATTGCATGTTGAGCGACTTTAAAGTTGTGGACCAGTCCCTTCGCCAGTGTCCACGTTTCGGCTCCGTATATTACCACAGGCAGGACGCGTTGCTCGAAGACTTTGTCTTCAAGCATTGCGGAATCTTCGAAGTAAAGACTCAACGAAGCCTGGCAAACGCCGCCCAGCCCAATCGAATCCTCCTATCGGCCTCTCGAAGTTGTTGCGGCCTAGTTGGATAGTATGGCCTGGATAAATATAATCCTGAAAAACTTCGAAAGGGGTTACGTCTACCGATACCGGTCTCGGTATGACTTGGTTGTTAAACATAACTTTCGTTTTGTCCAAGTTCATACAGAGACCGACACTTCGGGAGGACTCGTTTAGGCCGGCCAGTATTTGGCCTAACTCATCTAACGTCTCCGCCAAGATGACGATATCGTCGGCGAAACGAAGGTTAGAGATGAATTCACCGTTGACGTTGATACCTCGTTCCTCCCAATCCAAGGTCTTAATGACATCTTCCAGCGCAGTGGTAAGCAGTTTTGTTGATATTACATCTCCTTGTTCCCACGGCGGAGGGAAACGGGTCTTGTTCTCTGCTCCTGGACATGAACAGTCATTGTCGCCGCATCTTACATACATCACAGTACCTCGATATATCGCCAGTCGATATGACATCTCTGCAGAGAGTCCAGAACAGCCCAGGTCTCGATATATTCGAAGGCTTTCTCCCTGTCTACAAATGCCATACACAGCAGCTGATATTATTCCTCTGTCTTTTAAATAATCTGCCCAACAGTAGAAATGAGACTATCCGCGAGAGAACGAAAGTAACCGGTATAGCTTACAGAATTAGCAAGTTAACGTGGCAGTGGGCTGGTCATCTGTGTCGCAGGACTGATGGCCGTTGGAGCAGACGGGTCCTGGAGTGGAGACCGCGTCTTGGCAAACGTAGTGTGGGACGTCCTCCGGTCCGTTGGATCTACGTAAGATTGCCGGTGTAGGCTGGATGAAGATTGCGGAAAACCGGGATGTCTGGCGCGAACTTGAGGAGGCCTATGTCCAGCAGTGGACTGTAATAGACTGAACTGACTGACTAACTGAACCTCTTAACTTCCGTTTACCTCACCCGATCACACTTTTCGTAACGTTCTCATCACACATTCACCAGCTTGCTCCCCAAGTCAAGCATGCGTAAACAAGTTTTACTTAAAAAAATAATTATCAAATTATTCCCAGGTACATTGTAATGTCATAAACGACGTGCTTGTTTGGGCTGCGAATGATAACGTCTTTCATGTTGAGGTGAAGAAACCTATAATTATACATGACGATGTTAGCGATAATTCACACTGCGATGAAGACAAAGTAATAGGGAAAGATCTCCTGGAGCAGTTGAATTTAGACTCAACACAATTTAGTGCATCTTGGTTGAAAAAAGAGTTCATCGAAAAGGTAGCAGATTTATTACAATTACCTTTTGTATTATTAGAGAATAAAATCTAAAATATATACTAAAAAAGTTGACAAGATATTTTAATTTCATGGTCATGAACGAAGTTTGATACGATTTAGCCTGTAATATCCAACTGCCGGACAATGGCCTCTTTCCCCACGTAGGAGAAGGATCAGAGCTTAATCCAACATGCTGCTCTAATGCGGGTTGGCGGATATATTCCCTACTATAAGTAACGATTGCAATCAGGTGTACATGATAACAATCGAGACCGACGGCTTAACGTGGTCTCCGAGGCACGGTGGGGAGACCCACAAGGACTGCACAAACACTCAGATCACGGCAAACATCTGTATGACTAATACAAATATTTGTCATATACGGGGATTGAACCCAGAACCGCCAGTGCAACAGCCACAAACCAGTGCTGTGACCGTTACGCCAACATGTCGTCAAATTTGATACAAAATATGTACGTAATATCAATTATGTTTTTAATAATGTAAGGCATTAAGTTATCTCAATAAAGTTATGTAAAAAGGTGGCGTCATCTGCGTCGAAGAATCCTTACGGATGTATTTATAGAGCTGTGGTATTCAGCAAAACTTTGAGAGACATTTGGTTAACGCGTATCCAGGACGATGGCAAGAAAGTTTACAACAACATGGGCGTCATTAGTGATGGCTCACTTGGAACTATTAAAGGTAAAGCGGAAGAAATTATGCCAATGATGATGATATTATGAAATTTAAACTTGAGTGGAGTGTAGTGTAGTTTAATCTATAAGAAATCGGTCTCTTTAACTTAGTTTTTTTTTAATGTTTAGTTTATTTATGTTCAAGTTCATAAAAATATATTTGTTTCAAAGTAATTAGTTGTAAAAATTTCACTGCGGAAAGCAAGTCACCAAAAAAAAATTCAAATAAATATGTATATCAGCTTATATGTGCGTGTACACACAAATTAACCAGTTAAAGGCTTACAAACGTATACGGATTATAAGTTTATTGGGAAAAATGGGTATTATCCCATCTAGTTGTTAAATTTTTTCTAGTTTGAAATCGGTATTAGGTAGAAGTACTATCCTCGTATTTATAATAATATCTTATTTTTTTTAAATATCCTATAACAATGACACACAATTGTCTGTTCCTAAGATAAGCAACTTAACGCGTGTGCTGATATAGCTAAATATTTTTTTTTATAAATATACAAGGATATAATATGTATATAATATACAAATACAAATACTATACCCAGACTCAGGCGGGAATCGAACCCGTTACCCGCGGAATAGAAAGCAGGCTACTACAAACTGCGCCAACGGGCTATATACATTTATAAAAATGGGGTCTATTTTAAAAATTATTATCGAGTTTTTGGGAAGCAATATGGCTGTGGCAAAGGCTGGGTACGGTCTTATACGAATTAGTTCAAACAAAAGTATACTGTAGATGTTTAAGCAATCCCGTCTAGGGAATAGCCGGGACAAGGTCCGTTCCAAAGACGGTGAAATGTAAATAATTCTAAAATGTCTATTATTGAGTCATTGCCCAAAGTTAATGCATCGTTAAATAATAACGATGAACGGGATTAATCTAAAATACTGTTTCAACTCAAATAATTAGATAATAACATGTGCGAGCTTTCCCATAACAATTTGCTATCTACCGTACCATATCCTAAAATACGAGATAAATTACAAACATAAGTATAACACTTTAAAATTTAGCGATGTTAACCGCTTTTTGTACTCATGAAGAAATAATACTTAACATTATCAGCTGATTTTTGAAGTAAAACTTCATTACGCACGCTTGGCTTGCGGACTAAGCTAATGAATGCGTGACGAGAACGTTACGAAAATTGTGATCGGGCGAGACGAGCGGAAGTTCTGAGAGAAATATAAGTCATCACTAGATGATAGAAAGAGAGAGAGTTATGTTTTGCAAGTTTTATTTCAGTCGTGTGGTCTAAACATCACTCATTTTTTAATATTATGTCACAAAATACTTTAAAAACCACCAAATAATTATTATTGGGTGATTATAAATGATAGGTAGGTTTAAAAAAAAGTGTGTGTGTGTGTCAGCTCTGACGCACGACTTTAAAAAGAATAGTTATAACAGTTGGATGTTACCTGTAACACAAGCATTAAGTTGCTTATCATAAGAACAGACGACCGTGTATGTTGTAAGATATTTATTTATTTATGACTGGAGGACTTTATTCCTTCAGATCGACTGCCTAAATAGGCACAAAAGGCTTAGTCGTCTAAGAAAAAGATTAACCATTATATGGTAAATAAACGAATCAAATAACGCCATCTATCTATCTAAGATGACGTTTTTGGAAAACGTCGTTATGATTTATCAATTGGGTTCCGATTGATGGCGTTACGAAAAACGTAACGATGACTTCGTTCAGTAGATTTTACTCCTGATATTTTTTTTCATACCTTATATGAAAATCGATTCTTAAGGAGTAAACTCTAAAAATGTTATTATGTGATACTAATTTAAGTAATTTATAAGTAAACATTACATTTTAACAGTTCTTATATTTCCTAAAAAAATGCTAATGTTCATTGTTTTCCTGTTGATTTTTCTAAGTTTATGAAAATTAATTTTATTCACAAACTTCGATATTGTGCGTTGTTCTCAAATTATTATGAGCTCAGTTGAAATACCAATGCAGCGCAGTCAGCACGCAATATCTGTATCGCGAATAGGCCAGCGCTTTTTTGTGTTGATTGTTTCTGTTCTAGAAATTTTGATGAGAAACTATAAAAATGTATTGTTTTATCGTATAAAAAAATGCATCCCTTAAATTTAAGGCTTTGTATTCGTTACGATAGATAAATGAGTGCAATATATATCTCAGGGTAAATATTGGCACAATATGCGCCTTATTTTGGGTTTCGAAAAATGCAAGATGGTAGTATTGACTTCGCTATGAATATTACGATTTTAGTCCTTTAAATGCCAATCTTTGTTTTATAAGTGTTTGTGTGTCGAAATATATTTATGAAATAACTTAAAAAACATGTCTTGCATTCATTTTAAATAAAGTGAAGTTTTACTTGCGTCCCTATGCGGACGTAGCCTCGACCGGCCGACCGGTGTGCGACCGGCGACTGTGACAGTACCGTCTTAGTACGAGTACTTTGCCGGCCGCGCGCTCCGCGCGCGCGCCTCTGCACTACTTATTTTGAATGCAAGATAGGTAATAGGTAATGGATAGATAATAATGCATATAAGTTGAGGAATGGTCTAATTTTGGTATGTAAAATGTTTTGGTGATAGAAATTCGTTGTAGTTAAAGTGTAAAACAAATCGTAATGTATCTGTGAACTGCTGGACAATTTTTGTATTTTTACCCACATAATATGTTGATAGTTTCTCATGTAAGTGACTGTGTGTTTTCAATGAGAAAATAAATATTCTTTAAACCTAAATAAATAAGGTGGCTCATTACTATTATGTATTTATTTAGCGATATGTTAAGATATTTACCTATTACTTTGTGGCATTCAGATCACGATTTGACTTGTCGATTGATCTGAAAACTGTTATAATTATGGTTAGTAGTATATTTTCATTTATAAAAAATGAACTGTAACTGTATTTATTATTTGGAGCGTTGACGTCACCAAAATGGCCGTCACGCGAATTTACAATTTGAGGGAATTATTACCACATTTTGATTTTAGTAGTTTTATTTATTATCTTTAAATACAATAATAAATGAGGAGTAATAAATGAGGTACGTTCTTTTGCACTGCATTGCTACTGCATATTATAATTTACAGTAAATTTTTATTTTCAAGACGATAAGGCTATGTGTTGTCAAAGAACAAGTTTTTTTTTAATATTAAGCATTCCTTCAATCTATACAAACAAACAAAATTATAGTGTCTGTTTGTAATATTAAAACAACCGCTTTTTACTAAATGGATATATGTATACACGGTATATATATCAAAATGTTTGTTCTGGCTAATCTTTGAAACGGCTTGACTGATTTTGGCGGGACTTTCACTGGCATATAGCTGATGTAAAAAGGGGTAACATAGGCTACTTTTGTTTCAGAAATTTATTTATTTTATAACTCTGCGAACTGAACAAAAACTTTTTTGTTAAATTTCACGCGGATGGAGTCGCGGGTACAGCTAGTATATTCATATAATTTATACGTGACTAATTCACAACATGATGGTAATTAATGCGACAGTCTAGGACATATAAGAATATATATAATAAGAATATATAAGGGACTTATAAGTATTATTACGAGTATTTGATACATTTGTAATATGTCGTGTCGCGTAGCGTTACAATGGGTTATTCGATTTGACCTTCAATCAAATATGTATAAACTTGAGAACTATAATGTGTTAAAATGAAACAAATCTTTAATTGAAAAACAATCAAATGAGCATTTTTTGCTTTATATGAAAATAAAAAAATTCAAGGCGTCATCTTCAAATTCATATTTCAGATTAACAATATACCTACATATCCACTTTTTTAAAACTGATATCGACATTTTACAAGTAGAAGCTACATATGAATTAATAATTTAATTATTACAGGATTACCTTATGTTTTGCCAGTAGTGTTTACTAAAGGTAACTGGTCTGTAAACAAGCTTTACGAAGACGATGTTCATCTGAAGCAGGAAATAAACAGAATCAATAAGGAAGTTAAACAGCGTCATGATCAGGTTATTAATAATTAAACATTACATTACAGCTTACTTTGTATGTTGAGATGGTTTAGTAAATACAATGTCAGTATGTTAATTAAGATCTACGGTGTTATGTGGTCTCTAAGATTGCCTTGAAGAATGAAAAGCCTAAGAATTTCTGTGACACATGAGAATGTTCTAAGGAAACTTCGTAGGTTAAGCTCGGAAAGGTTCTCTTTAAGAGGAAAGATCATATTACTGTAAATAAATTAAGCTTAACTTTGACTTATAAATCCTTTTCGAAATAAACGGTATGTTTGTTATTATTATAAATAACTAAAAATAATAATAACATTAATAAAATAGTTTCATGTATGTACACTTGGCACTGAGCCATGACATGAATGTTACTTGAGCTTTAAAAATGTAGAAAATACTATGAGATGTTTGTTAATCTTAATAAATATAAATTACGCGTCACGTTGTTTGTTCGCGATGGACTCCTAAACTACTTAACAGATTTTAATTAAATTTGCACACCGTGTGCAGTTTGATCCAAGTTAAAAAATAGTATATTTTATTTTAATACAGCTGTGTACTTTGTCCGCGTGGAATTTAACAAAAAAATTATTGTTCAGTAATAAAATAAATAAATTACTAACATGAAATTAGCCAAGCAATGAAAGTTTCAGAGATTTCAGAGAACAAACAGACAGACAGACAGATTGACAAAATTGTAAAAAAAATGTTATTTTGGTATATGTACCGTGTATACATCCATATGCATTTAGTAAAAAGCGGTTATTTTAATGTTACAAACAGACACTCCAATTTTATGTATTTGTATAGATATGTCATTTTTATATTTAAGAAAAAAAGGCGATACGAAGTTCGTCAGGTAAGCTAGTTAGATTATAAATTTTGCAAATTGATCCACAATTTTTTTTTATTGTTTAACAAAAGTCTGGACAAGTAAAAGCCTTGAGTTTCTTCGTTTTGAAAGTATATTAAATATTTCTGGTGATTATAAAAATAAGTAAGTATGACAGAATTTCACACACGACAAACGACTATTGATTAGGGAGTGTAACACATTAAAAATAGGATATATTTTATAAGAAAATTAATCAAACCATTGTTGGAGCCATATTTTAAAGCAACAAGAGGAAGTCACGTTATAAAACTAGACTAGACACTCAGTGTTAGTTGGAACTTTATCAATAAATTATAGGAAGCGCGTATGATTTATATTTGATGTTGTCCTTTGAATTTTAATAGGTATTTTCATAGAATAAGGTATTTTAAAGTAATAAGGTTGTTTATTGATTCAGTTTAGGTATTCGTAAAAACATGTATATCATTATTTATCAAAAAAAAATATACATAAATTTTTTAAACACTTTTCAGATGATCGCGTACTGTAAAAAGTTTCTGCAAGATAACATCATCCATCAACCTTTCACAGATGAATATAGTACCAATTCTATGAGCTCTGTAAGCGGATACAAGAATTGTTAGACTTTTATTTCTAAAAATATTAATAAAATGAATTAGTACATTAATCTTAATAAATAAAAACTTTTTGTGACAAATATTTTAATTTTTTAAACGGTTTTATTTAGCTCACCCCGTTTGTTTTATTTATTTTTTATTATTTATTCTTGGGTCAAATTTAGTAATTCAAATTTCACCCTCTTCCTGTCAACCGATTAATCTGAAATTTTGTATACACTTTGGATTTTGGTGACAATACAATTATGTTTATTCATTATCATTATAAATTCAAGATGGCCGCCGCTACAAAATGGCGGATAATTTATGTTTTATTAATCCCATCAATATGGGTATCAAATGAAAGGGCTCAACAAGCAGAATACAATATACTATAAAAAATTTAAATCCAAGATGGCGGCCGCTACAAAATGGCGGATAACGTAGGTTTTATCAATCCCATCAATATGGGTATCAAATGAAAGGGCTCAACAAGCAGAATACAATATACTATAAAAAATTGAAATACAAGATGGCGGCCGCTACAAAATGGCGGATAACGTAGGTTTTATCGATCCCATCAATATGGGTATCAAATGAAAGTGCTCAACCAGTATAATCAATGTACTATATAAAATTAAAATCCAAGATGGCGGCCTCTACAAAATGGCGGATAACTTAGGTTTTATCAATCCCATCAACATGGGTATCAAATGAAAGGTCTCAACAAGTAGAATACAATTTACTATGCAAAATTGAAATCTAAGCTGGCCGCCGCTACCAAATGTCTGATAACAATTTTTTATCAATCCCACCAATATGGGTATCAAATAAAAGGGCTTGACAAGAAGAATACAGTGCACTATACAACCTCAATATTTAAGATGGGCCTTGCAATAATGAAGCACTAAATGAATTAAACAGAATGCGAAATAAAAACTAAAAACTAGAAAATAAAAATAGGTAAAAAAACTTTTTAAGTTAAACGGTTTTATGTTAAACATACATTGCAATGTTTAAGATAAATGTTTAAGACAATTGACGTGCCCCACGGTTTTATTTTAGTCTAGTCTATGCATATGTTTATAATTCCCACGACTGTATCTATTTTATTATTTTTTATTTAGAAAACCAACAGCTTTAAACAATGTATCTTACAGCTACAGGTATATGCTATATAGTATAGCCAATAACAGGTTTCCTTTAGAATATTTAGATTATGGAGTGTCCGCTTGTAACATCAAAACAACCGCCCTTAACTAAATGCGTATAGATGCACACACGGCATATATACCAAAATAACATCCCCTACAACCATAGGCGAAGTTGATACAAGATTGTGGCTGATAACAATTTGTGAGTATTTAATCGATTACAAAAAAAAAGGAGGAGGAGGCAACTCAACTCGACCGTAAATACATATATACATACACACAGACATAGACATATATACAGACATACACATATACACATACATATACATATGCACACTCACACACACACACATATATATATATATACATACTAGCTTTTACCCACGGCATAGCTCGCACTGAATTATTATAGCAAAAAGTATCCCGTCTTACTTCTATTACCTCTAAGAATATGTGTACAAAGTTTCATGATGATCGGTTAGGTAGTTTTGCGTGAAGACAAAATCAAACAAATTTACATTTACATTTATAATATTAGTAGGAAATACACATAAACACATGCACATATATATACATATACACACACACATATAGTGGCGACCAGTGCACTGGCCAAATCTGTTCGTATATCTATGCTGCACTACCCGATGCTCCAACCGAAGTAGACTCCGTTCTCGTTTGCTAGCAAACACTATTATTAGTGATATCTATCACCTTCCTTTTAAAACACAACTTGCTTGAGCAAAATAAATCGCCCTTACTGAACTTTGCGTTATATGTTCGGGGCAACCTAGCCATAACTGTGTTAGATGCGTTGTTAGTGCGGCGTAGAGGCACGTTTAAAAGTGGAGTGTGACGTGTTCTACGCCTGGGAACGCAGAAAGCCACTTCATGCAGCAAACTTGAGCAATCTACTCTGCCCCGAACAATATCGAACAGGAAGCTCACGTCAAGTAAGTCACGTCTCTCTTTCAAAGCTAATGGCTTATTATCGCGACAAGCTAGTTGGTATGATTCGCTTGACTGACGACTCCGGTACGAAATGTGTCTTATAAAGATTTTTTTGTATGCGCTCGAAGCGTTCGTTATAAACATTGTATTGAGGGGACCAAATTTGACTAGCGTATTCTAGCAGACTACGCACATATGCAAAATATACAACCTTCAAGGACACTATATCCTTAAATGTCTTGCAGGCACGCAAGACGAATCCCAGATTTTTATATGCCTTTTTTGTGACTAAGTCAATATGATCAGCAAATGTCATTTTGCTATCGAAGTAAACTCCTAGATCACGAATCATATTGACTCTTTCGATGTGAACACCATTAAAGGAATACGAATGTATAATGGAGTTCATTTTGCGAGTGATAGATATGCACTGACATTTTTTGGCATTCACCGTTATCTTATTAGTTAAGTAATAATTATACAAAACGTCCAGTTCAGCCTGCATCGTGTAACAATCATTGATGTTATCGATTCTCAAAAATACCTTTTTATCATCTGCATACATCAGATGCTTAGCGTGCGACAGACAATTAGGCAAGTCGTAAATGTATGCATTGTAGAAAAGAGGTCCCAAGTGCGAACCTCGGGGGATGCCAGATGGTATTTCTATGTAATCTGACCTGAATCCGCCCACCACAACCGCCTAGGAACGCTTGCTTAGGTAAGATTCTGTCCATCTTAGAAGGTGCCCGTGTATGCCAAGTTTCTTTAATTTGCTTAAGAGTATGGAGTGATCTACCCGGTCAAACGTCTTCTCAAAGTCCGTGTAGATCACATCCACCTGCCCACCATGTTCCATGTTACTGATTACATAATCTGAGAAATACGCCAGATTAGTAACTGTTGATCGCTTTCTAAGTAAACCGTGTTGGTTTTCGGGTATTTGTTGAGCTATTATGGGGTAAATATTGTTATAGACAATTTTTTCAAAAACCTTGCCTGTTGTATTGAGTAACGAGATTTCCTGAGATTGCTTTGTAATTTTCAACTTTGATTTTAGAGCCCTTTTTATGGATGGGTACGATGAGAGCTTTTTTTCATATATTAGGAAAGACGCCTTCCTTTAAAGAAGAATTTAAAATATAAGTAATAGGGACTGCGAGAACTTTTGCACATTTGACCCATAATATTGGAGGGTCCCGTCACAGCCAGCGCCTTTATTAATGTCTAAAGATTTAAAATGATTTTCCACTACACTATCTGGTATGGTGAATTGAGATAATGAGTTCAAAGAGGCACTCTCAGTTGAATTTTGAAAATCAGGGTTGAATGGGGCGCTGAATACGCTACGGAAGAAATCGTTAAAGGCGTTATAGATTGAAGTTTCATCCGTATAACTTATATCTTTATATAACAATCGTCTAGGGTAATTGGACACGCGTGGCAAGGATTTCAGATATGACCAGAAGATTTTGGGACTCTTTTTAAGCGCACTTCTGTATTTGCAACGTATGCATCGTAGCATGCATCTTTGCACACGTTTTTGTCTATCGCGTAATAAACAGAATTCATCATAATCTAGCATATTGTGAATTTTTTCTATCTCTTATGTGCTTTAAGCTTTTCTTTAATGATTTTGATTAAAGCTGGACTGTACCAGTTACGGGGTATTTGTTATTTGAAGAATATTTTTTATTGAGTGGAATATGTTTTTGAATAATATTATAAAGAGTTGTATAAAATATAGTAGTGGCGTTTTCTACAGTTTGTGAATGAAACAGTGCCTGCCAGTTGCAATCGCTAAGAGAATCAATTACACTCTTATAATCACTCTTTCTGAAGTTATATCTAGGTGAAACGATTTCTTTAAATGGTGGTATGGATATGTCAAGAATTTCAATATAGAATGGACGATTAGCGATATCTAATTTACAAAGGGGATGTTTACAAGCGCTTATCTCCAAGGGCAAGTCAGAAAATTCAAGATCAAGTGTGTTGCCAGCGTGATTTTTTAAGATGTTGTACTGATTTAGGTTCAAAAAACTTGAACTTTCCGCAAGAAAAATACTAGCGCTCTGTACGTTCGGGCTACCATATTTTGTATGATGCGGTCCATTTCGGTCCCATTTGAATACACGGTAAATTAAAATCCCAAATTACTAGAAAGTGATTATCGGTTTTGATGAAATGCTCCATTAAATTAACCATGTAGTGAATATCAATCGGAACTTTTAAAGAATCAGGAGGTATATAAACAGTCAACAAATAAAGGTCATTACGCGATAAGAGCTTGTGGACAGGTATTTTTACTACAATTATTTCTGTGGCATGGGAGTCAACAAGATCCATCTGCACAGCTTCTAGTTCACGGCGGACCAGAATCATTACCCCCCCCCCCACCTGACTCTTTATTCTAGTATTACATAAATGCGATTTATCTTCGTAAATAATAATATTTTTATCAAACGACTTGCGATAGTTATCCTCCGTCGACGCACAATAATGCGCGAATGGACATGCACATTAGCTATGAGCTCGCAGTTAGATGACACAGAGTAATGTTGATCATAGAGGTAACAATAAAAATGTACATGAATCGTTATGATAACATCCTTGAATTTAAACTTAAAAGATTTAGGGTTATGGAGAATTAAAATATTAAAATGTTTGTTGTTTGAAAATAAAATAAAAAGAACTGAGCACGAAAATTAAAGTTAAAGTACTAATTACTAGTTGAGCACTAATCTTCACACAATCCTCCTTAGATCCTCTTCTGTGGATATTAGAATTGGGGGTGATGTATTTCCTTTGCGGACAAAAATTCTTCCGTTTTTTGTCCAAGTATAGAGGAATTCACGTTTTTTAGCAGTATCCTTAGCTTTCTTTAAAAGTTGTTTATTTTGCACAGTCAGGTGTTCATGTATATAAAAGGCGGTGTGGACCACACCGCCTTTTAGGTTGATATCAGTAGTGGTAATGCGGCGTTTTCGTAATGCAGATAACAAGTTGTCTTTCAGCAATCTTGTTCTTAACTTTGCAACTATGACTTTCGTAACATTCACAAATCAATGTTTAAAAAATTTAAAATTACACAATTTATTTTTATTTTATATTTATTTTGGGAGGAACAACAGCTGTGAAATACAATATACAAAATGATATAGAAATAAAAAGCTACCAATAGTTCCCCACTGGTAGTCAAAGAATAAGGAAGTATAAAAAAGAAATCTTACGCTACATATTAGCCGTAGTAACAAGAACACGTAAAGATTACAAAATGTGGTTAGTGAAATGATGTAAGTAAACAGAGTTAGGTGCAGTCAAACTTTAGATACAATTATAAAACTATACATATATACAATTGCTGTGGGGTAACGGCAGAATATAGCCTCCCCCACTTTTAGAATTGCCTGAGGTAGGATTGCGACTTTTGAAAAAAAATCGATTGACAAATAATCGCTTATCTTCTTTTAAAAATAAACCGATTAGTAGGAAATCAATTTTATTGTCAAATATTCATCAATAAGTAAAATAATGCTGTGTGGTTGCGGCATTAAAGAATCTAGGCACCTTCTCTCTTCCAATGGGTGTCGTAAGAGGCTACTAAGGGATAACACAGTTCCACTACCATCATGGAACTTAAAAAGCCGACCCATGGCGGGATAACCATGCAACTTTTTTTTTAACTGCTGGTTTTGAAATACATAGGTCGAAGACGGGCAGTAGCGTCTTCGGTGCGACAAAGCCAGCCCTGCGGTCACCAACCCGCCTGCCCAGCGTGGTGGCTATTGGCACAATGATCTTAGAAAGAAGAAAACGGTTTTTTTCTAAAATCATTGTATTGGCAAAACACATGAGTTCATGCCATTTTTGGAGTGAACTTGTGGAGGCCTATGTCCAGCAGTGGACTGTATTAGACTGAAGTGATGATGTTGATGAGTGACATATATACAATTAAAAAACTATACAAGATAGACAATAATATATAATTGATATACAATTTTAGAATATGCATTAAATTTACTACCCGCCAGACAAATGAGTTTTGCATATAGTTTGTGGAAACTAGTGGTATGTGTATTATCGGGTTATTGCGAAAAAGTTTAGCAGGTACTCCTAAGGAGACTTTGGCTAAAAGATCAGGGCAATCTATTAAGTTACTTGTAAGTTTTAAAAATAGATTAAGTCACTAAGTTCACGTCTTATTTCAAGGGGGAGAATATGAAATTTTTTGCAAAGTTGTAGATAGTTCTTCGAGTTGTATGGCTGATTTGATTTGAAACAAATAAATTTTCTTTGTATGTTCTCAAGACGCACGATGTAAGTGTCATACCTACTTGGGGTTCTAGACCTCAGAGGCATACTCTAAATGACTTCGGATTAGTGAGCAGTATAATACTTGAATAGTTTTTATTTCATTGAAATCCACAGAAGTTCGCATGACGAATCCTAACATTATAGGTTATAGGTTATACATGTATAGGTTATACGTATCCAAAAAAAACAATTTCATGTTGTAACATTCACAAATCAATGTTAAAATTTTTTCGATTGCTCACAAGAATGTCTTCATCTCGAGATTCAGTATTGGAGGCATCAATTCGATTTGCCGCCATTCGATTACCCGAGGCGGAGTGTTAGCTTGATCCATTGGCCAGACGTCTGGCGTGCTAACGCGGTAAGGGCAAAACAAATAAAAGCACATTTACCAACCGATTAATATTCGACGGACCACGGTCTGGGCTCCCTGACCACATCGTTAGTTTAACCTCTTCTGTCAATTTGATTTCCGACCTCAGGGTATGTAATTTCCATTATGGAGGCGAAACGCTTTGTTTGTCGACGTGCGGAGTAATAAAACTCATGTATCTATTTTATCTATTAGCTAAGAAACTAACACTCTTAATTTTAAGAAAATAATAATATTAGAAAAATACATTATTTTATTAATTCGGTGTGGCCACATCTATCACGTCGGGGTCAACAGTTTGGCGAAGCGTGTGAAACGTAGTGTGAAGAATCGCGTCCGCCATCGAAAAGGGAGGATCCTCCAACCAGACGGGTGTTGTGTCTGGCGGGCTAACGCCCCGACGTTTGTTGTCGGGATCTTGTATATATACTTAATCACTTTGAAAACTCTGATAGCGCGATGTAGCATACGTCAGTTTTTCTCTAATTACGTAGTTTGTAGTCGTTCGTATTTCGCGCGATAGATGTCGCCACACCGGTAATCTATAATATAAAAATGAGTCGCTGAATGTGTTTCTAAGCGCAAAACTCGAGAACGGTTGGACCGATTTCGCTAATTCTTTTTTTAAAATATTCCTTGAAGTACGACGATGGTTCTTACGGAGAGAAAAATTCAAAAAAAAAATTAAATTTCCTGAAAAAGTCTAAACTAAACACTTTTCTATACTCCCATACAAAAGATTTGTGATAATACTTAAAAGTCAATTTGAACTTTAATACCATACGATAAAGTTTGTGTTAGGCGATACGTAGTTTGCCGGGTCAGCTAGTGTTATTATATTTATGTATTCAGATTTTTTGAGATATCTTAGTTAATAGTTTCATTTGGAAGTGTAATTTTAAAATGTTGCTACATTAGTAAATATCAATGAAAAAACATTGAAAAGAAAAATTTTGCATATTTATATAGATATGGGTATGCTAGTACAAATACTCCTATGTATATACTCGTACATAGAAAGTTATTTGTAAGTTTTCGAATCAGTTTGAACTTTGTAGTATGTTAGTAGTACCAAGATAAAATAACGAGTAAATGTTAATACTCTATAATATTCATCACAGGTATCAAACCGTAGTTAGTTTGTATGTTCACTATTACTGAGAGATAACATGCATCTGCGATAATTTTCCAACTCTCGTCTTAGTTTCAGTATCTAAATACCGCCCCGGGCAGACTCCTATACGTTTTGATATATAATTTACTTGCGATTTTCACTGATTCAACAAAGATCAAGGTAACATTATGTACTTTACAAACCCATAAATGAATACAAATGTCTTTATCTTCAGTATATGGTTATGCTTTGTAAATTATTTTGTTAAAGAAAAAATAAATTATATCTGTAAAAATATTATAAGCTGTATAGCTACGGCAGTAAAGAATATAGCCACCCTCTCTCTTCCCGTGGGTGTCGTAAGAGGCGACTAAGGGATAACACAGTTCCACTACGACCTTGGAACTTAAAAAGCCGACCGATGGCGGAATAACCATCCAACAGCTGGCTTTGAAATACACAAACCGAAGGCGGGCAGCAGCGTCTTCGGGTGACAAAGCCAGCCTTGCGGTCACCAACCCGCCTGCCCAGCGTGGTGACTATGGACAACAGACATGAGTTCACGCCATTTTGGAGCGAACTTGTGGAGGCTTATGTCCAGCAGTGGACTGCGATAGGCTGAAGTGATGATGATGATGATGATAAAAATATTATGCTCAAAGAAAAAACAAGGTCGAGTGCGAGTTGGACTCGCGCACCGAGGGTTCCGTACAAAAATTATAGAAAATATTTTATTCTATGAGGTAACAAAAAATTATGCTATTCTTTTTCTTTTATCTATGCTATAAGATGATCCTTCGTACCAAATTTCAAGATTCTGAGTTCACGGGATATACCCTGTGGGATTTGATTTCTTTGCGAGTGTCGAAAATTTGCAGCATAAGCGGCTGTATCGTTTCGTTGCTTTGGCTTAGAAGTTTGATTTTTTCACAGCTCCAAGGGACAGTAGACTTAAGTATTTGATGTGAATATCAGCTTGATACCTCCACGCGTTCCTGAAAAAAGGGTTTTGACAGATAGACGGACAACAAAGTAATCCTATAAGGGTTCCGTTTTTTCCTTTTGATGTATGGAACCCTAAAAACGCGCTAAAAAAGAAAAATAAATTTACACATATTCATATTTATAGGTTATCTAAAAAAGTATTAAGTGAAGAGCATTACAGGCAAGTTTACTACAGCACAAAATTACTAGTTTTCAGGGAATTCAAATCAAACTCGTCTCATTAGCTCGTACGGGAAAACTTGGATTAGTTGACCAACTTCTAGAAGTGGACCGGTCGGCATACATGACGCGCTGCGATAACTTTGGTTTGAAATTTTCTATTTAATTACTTTATAAAAATTTAAAAATCTTTAGGAGTTATGAATTATAAGAAAAGTCAAACTTCAACTTGTATTTTGATTATAAACATCAAACAGTTGATGAAGTTGTTTTATATTGCGTTAATATGGATGTCATTTAGTTTCTTTTACGTGTGGACATTGAAGGTCTTAGGGTCACATTAACAAAAGCGAACGCCTGCGATTTTCCAACCGAGTTGTGTCGCTCTAGAGACATTCGTTATCTGCCTCAGCTTGCTTGGATTTATTGACTTTTTTCCTGCCTTAATTTCCAGAGATTCGGTCGAATGGACGAACGCTACCACCGGAACATTAACGTGGCCCCGGGGAAATATCGTTTGTGTTTCATAGTATTTTAAATTATCACTTACGTCCACCGTCTTAGTGAAAGTAATAGGTACAATTTGGGTATCGGAAGAAACTCACATTTTATACGTAATTAACTAAATGTAGATATTATCTAAGGTAAACTTAATGATACAAAAGGCGTTCTAATCCCATATTATAAAGTGGAATCTCGGGTCCGTAGGTCGAAACATTTGTTTAAAAAATTCAATGCCTTCTATAAAAAAAACTCTCGTTTTAAGAACGCAACGGCCTGCAAACATTCCCATTTTCCCTTAATAACATGAGAGAAATTGCTCGATTAGTGCAGAAGGGGATAGATCCGAGCTTTCGATTGCGATACGTACCTAAATCCGAACTAAGCGTGCTCAGGTATTTTTAGTTTAATCTTATTTTACGTGAAAACATTTCGACTTAAATTCAAAATAGTTTGTTTGTTTTTTTAGCGATATGTTTTAAGGATATTATAAATTTTATACTTAGGTAGTTGGCCCCACGAATTTCGTACTGCCATATTTTTCTCGTGAATATATCATTTTTTTTTAACTTTGTTTATCATCGTTCGTCGTTTTGTATGCCGTCGTGCCATTTTCCCTGACAATAAAAATATACAAAAAATTATTATCTTATTTGGTGCAACCGTTCGAAGGTTATGCATGTTTATACATTTCGGCGATTTATATTTAGATTTTGTTAAGCAAGCGGAATCCTGTTTTAGTTAAAGAGTTAATTACTGCTTTATGTGATCGGTGTGTATCATTTTTCGTCGAAGTACCTAAAGGATTTAAAATTCGATAAATGGAAGAATCTCACCGGATAGAGTGCTCAACAAGCTTTCCAGTTCTCTTTAAAAATTTAAATCCATCAATGTGACGATACCATTTTCCTTTTCTATAGCTGAGCGGTATTTGGTATAAAATGATTTTATAGTTTGTAGATTAAATTTTTTTTTTGTTAAATTCTTAGATATGATTATATTGTTTCGTCTATTTTAAAGTTCATTTTTGATCGAATTTTGACCCATCTGAGATTTTTGGAATTACCAATTCGTCCCATTGTCGTAGTGTCTATGAATTCAACTTTTTTATAATTTGAAATATTATCAATAAATTCAAAAAGTTTATGAGAAACTTAAAAGTTTTTAACCGATCAATACATTGTCATGCTTTGCATTCCAATCAATCTTGTTAAATTGTGAATGAATTAAAGCAAATTTATACAATTTCACGTCCCACGTTATGTTTCATGACATCATTATGATATTTCGTAAAAATAATGGGAAGAAAATTTCCTGTGTATTTTTAACTTTCTGACTTTTATATTGCTTATTTTTCGAGTTGTAACTTTGTCTGTCAAGAAATTTTTTACTCATGCAGTATTTGTATTTTGTATTGCAGTTACCGAATAAATTATTGTAATTTACGTCCTCAATATCTGGGAAGATTTCCCATAAATTGAGGTAATAAGGTTTACTTTTGCTAGCAAAATAGATCTATGCAAAGAAACTCGAGTATTTTGAGCTAAAGTGTACATATATGAGACTAATTATAATATTGTTTTTCGCCGTTATTATGTATTAGAAATCTTTATATACATACTGATACATACACACACCGATACATCACATAGGTAATGTGCATCTGAGACAACGTTCTACAGAGTCGAAATTAGCCGACTGTCTCTTTCCAAATGCCGATGGGCGTTATTTATGGCTGGGGACTATAGTTTTTATTAATTTATTTGTAACGTTAAGAAAAGCATGCATTACATTACATTTACTTGCAAAAGTCCGTAGGCTTGTCTGCAAGTAAGAGTCTCACACATTTTATATAATACTTATATATATTGCTATAACATTTACAATTACAATAGTTACAGTTATGTTTTTAATGTCACTTGTTGTGATTTAATGCTAAGAATAAAAAAAAAAGAAACAAAATAATATAAATGACGTATATTTGTTCAAATGAAATGATTTAAAAAAAATGTTATTCCTGTTTGAAAGTCGAAGTATTTTTTATATTCACAGAAAATGCAGGTATTTGATGAATTATACTATACGGGCTAACTTAAACAATATGGTTAAATTACACCTAACATAAATTAAATTGTGAAAAAATAATGTGAGAAGAACACAATTACAATAACTACTTCACACACTACATCAGTGTAATCTTATATATGATCAATTTGTTAAAATTTAATTTTATTTTTAATTATTTAGGCGAGTGCCAAAATCTGTGCTGACAAGCGCACGCTTTAACTTACTGACAGCTAGGGTTACCATCTCTCGGAAAAATCAACCGGCAGTATTTTTTTCGATTAAACATTTCAAACGTGTGCTAGAAAATAAACTATTAATGTAGTCTACGGCGAAATACCTAGGCCTACGCTACGCTTCAGCTTGTAATATCCCACTGCTGGGCATAGGCCTCTTTCTCCATATAGGAGAAGGATCAGAGCTTAATCCATCACGCTGATCCAATGTGGGTTGGCAGATATATTCCCTATTATGAGTAACGATCGCTATCAGGTGTACGTGATAATAACTGGGATCAACCACAAGGACAGATATCCAAACCGGAAAGAAGTATTTGTACAAATACAAATATCTACTCCGGGCGGGAATCGAACCCAAGACCGTCGGTGTTTAGGCGCCGCCGACACGGCAAACGCACCATTACACCAGAGCGGTCCTCATGTCGAAATAATTATGTCTAGTGGCTTTCAAATAGTTAAATTATAACAAATGAATTCATGATAATTTGCCAAGAATTCTTTCTTTTTCTTTTTGCAAATCTTAAATATTCGCTAGAAACTATCAAAATAATTTCAATAACAATGGACACATTCAAAATCTTTTTAGCAAAGTCGTGTAGAATGCGGTAAGTACTTCCGGACAATTCTTCTTAAATATTCATGGTTTCAAAGTTTTAAAATTTTTGATAAATTAATAACTACTACTGATGCAGTATTATCTACTAGAAATCTGAAAATTATTATAATTATATTAATATTGGCTCACCTTTATTTGTTCGTAATTATGTTTTACTTCAAAGTGATAATTAAAGATTTATTCTTTTATTGCTACACTATTTTTTAATCTTCATACAACTGTAATTAGTTTGTTTAAATATCGCTTTTTACTAAATTAGTTATTTATTCGCTGAAATATTTTACTGTTTTATTTCTTTAAATAAATAAATAGCTTAATAATCTTACTTATTAATCAATGTAAGACGATTTTAGCAATACGCTAGAGCTACAGCAAACAACTACTTGATTTGTTTTTTCGTATGATATTTTTAAAGGAGAACTAGAATAAATGGCGCGGATATTTTGTAGCCTGAGTCTTGTCTGTGGTAACATCGATGGTACTTGATTTTACAAAAGCATAATTTTTTTATAGAGTACCCACCTAGGGCAAACAAGAGTACGAGTCACACTATGGTAAGCTGTTACTACAGCCTATAGACGCTTGCAATACCAGAAGTATCGCAAGCGCGTCCACCTTACTCACCACAGGAATCCAACACTGCTTGAGAATAATATTATTTAGCTGTGATCTTTTGCAAAGTTGAGGTACTTCCCCAGTCCCGCTGCTGGAGATTTTGTGCAGAATGTATCATGCATACTACTCAATAAACAACTTCAATATGCTGAATATAGCTTATATATTTTACTGATTTTATCAACCCACTGGAGGTTTCCCTGTGGAAGAATTTCGATACCGGTAATTAATTTCTGTTTTATGATAGCAATAATACTTCGAATACATTCGTGATAAGATATTCTTAATAAAGTCTGTTATGTTTCTCATTCTTAGTCTTTTTTCGCTTACATCGTATGTTGATAGCCCATTGGTCGGTAAAAGATTGCATTACATTGCATTGCATTCACCCTGTAACGCATCTCTGCTGGGCATATGTCTCTTTCTCCATGTAGGAGAAGGATTAGAACTTAATTCACCACGCTGCTGCACTGCGAGTTGCAGATATTTTCCTTACTATGAGTAGCGATCGGTATCAGGTATTTATGATAACAACCGGGACCGACGGCTTAGCATGCTCTCCGATCCACGGTAGGAGACCCACAAGGAGAGGAAAATATTTGTACAAATACAAATATCCATCCCAAGCGGGAATTGAATCCGCAAACCTTCGGTGATTTAGATGACTACTCGCAACACTACACCAGAGCGGTTGTTATACGATAAAGGATTATTAGTATTAAATTTTTTGTATACAAAATAATTTGTTACCACCAGTATGAAAATACACGCTTGCAATTAATTCACCATTCATTGCTTTGCATTCTCACGTGACTGACGTTAAGAAGGCGAGTCAGCTAGAAACAAGATCTAAACAAATAAGTGGCTTAAACAGGTAAAACGGTGCGGTGCTGTTAAAATCGGGGCGACAGGAGTATGTCTATTAGCAATTTATATTTATTTTGCTATAATTAAACAACTTTTTTGTTTTGTTAGTAAAACACTTCAAAAATTGAACATTATTAAACTTTCTCAGAATTTTCAGGATAATTGATAACCCTACTGACTGTAGGTAAATTCAAATGCATTAATTTTAATGTACCCGATCCGGTCACATTTTTACACGCAAAAATAAGAATAGACATATTAAATCCAGACTGGATAGTCTAAGATCTGAACTAGGCGTGATCTGTACCTATCAGCATGGATAAAAATTAAATAGTTATCTTCTTAAGTACATTAAAGATAAAGCGTGAAATGTTTGGCTGAAAAATTCCTGGCCTGGCCTTATTATATTCAGCAACCACCATTCAAAATAGACATTTAGCAGGCATCAGCTCTATATCATCATATTCGCAATGAAACAGCACTCATTTTGATGTAAGACTTATTTATTATACACGTGGGTGAAAGTAATTAGAACAATATACATTAATATACCTGTTTATACCTTTCGCCCAGTAGTTATGCCAGGATAAGAATAGACAACCCAACGTGTGCGTTTTCTGCAGGGTTCATATTGTCGGTAGGTCTTAAATATATTCTTTAAGCTCGTTGGTGCATCTTTACTCTATAGAAATAAATAAAATTGAAGTGTCTGTTTGTAATAATAAACTAACCGCTTTATACTAAATGTATATGGACATATACCCGGTACTTATACCAAAATGACATTTTTTACAATTTTTGTCTGTCTGTCTGTTTGTTCCAGCTGATCTCTGAAACAGTTGGACCGACTTTGACGAAATTTTCACTGACATATAGCTCTGATGTACATACTTTTATTTTAGAAATTTATTTATTTTAAAACTCTACGAACTGAACAATAACTTTTTTGTTAAATTCCTCGCAGACGAACTCGCGGGCTCAGCTAGTTCTTAAATATGAATAAATTTTCCAATTTTGAATTAAATGTAGCCTGGCTAGGAATTTTTAGTAAACCTTTTCACGATTATTTTTCTAAGATACTAAAATAAATATAAATTAATTTTCATTAATTATTAAGCAGATGGGTAAAGTTCGTCTCTAGTTCGGATCTACAACTAATATTATAAAAAAAAATAGTAGAAATATTATCGGCATTGTTCTTTGTATTTAGTTTTAAGGTTTTAAATTTAATAACGAGTAGTTATATGCATTTTTTAAGATAAGTAATGAAATGCTAATCTAAACTACGTGTAGATAAGAATGTAAAATACCTAAAAAAAATCTAAGGACAAAGTGAAAAGTTCTTGAGTGTGTACTCTTTATTTAATGTCATGGGAAAGATAAACTAAAAATAGCTCTGACATAATTTAAATATAAATAAAACAAAAAAAAAATAGGGAAATAGTAGCCAGTAATAGTAGTTTTTTTTTACAAATAGAATAAAATTACACCATATTAATATAATAAATATTGTAAGATCTACAATATTTCAAATTGAATGGATATAATTCATTAATTTTCGAAAGAAACTCAAAAACATACACATCTAACAACCTGTAATTAAGGTATGATCCTGTCACATAGGTGAAGATAATCATGGATGAGATACATTATAGATGAACATATACTTGCTAACAACATTGGTTGCTGTACATGTTATAACAACAAATTTAGTTTATCTCATTTGTATTGTTATTTCAAAACAATAATAAAGGATCTAATTGAAATGAATCTATTAGATTTATTATTAAATTAGCGACCCGCCCCGGCTTCGCACGGGTGCAATGTTTTTACTAAATATACTACACAATGTCTTTATTTATAGTGTGAAGCTTATAGCATATTAACATAATAACAACAACATTTAAATATGCGTCGTTAGATTACACGTTGTTACAGAGTGCATTGAAGAAATAAAGGTTCACTGCTCGTTCCCCGTAGGTGATAGCGTGATAATATGTAGCCTATATGTTGACCCGACTTCTTAATAATATTCGTGCCAAATTTGAAGTAAATCCATGCAGTACTTTTTGAGTTTATCCCGGACATACATACAGACAAACAGACAAAAATTCTAAAAACTATATTTTTGACTTCGGTATCGATTGTAGATCACACCCCAAGTATTCTTAAAAAAAAATATTCAATGTACAGACTTGTTTGACTTTCCTACCATTTTATTATATGTATAGATATATTTTAATTGTAATATTATAACTATTAACAATTCACAACTTAAGAACAAAATATTTACAGACAGGTATGATACAAATCATGTCCGCGTGGAATGGTGCCAAGAATGCTAGCAGCATATCTTATCGACAAAAAAGCACCAGCCCTCTTGTCACAAGTGGAGGCAAGAATATGAAGAGTTATCTCTTTTAATTTTTTTAGCACTGCTACTTCAAGGTCCAAGTGTTTCGACTGCAAACGGCATAAAGATGTAATTTGGAATTATTGAAAATACACCGTTTAGTTTCGTCGTTTCAGTTTTTTCCGCAATGGCTCCCGCTCTTAAGGCTGTTTCCCTGACATGAGACGGAGCAAGTGTGTCGGCGCAGGCTGCACCCCACAAAAGCAGCCGTTGTCCCAGGAAACCAACGTCAATTCATCAGGTCTCTTGCCATCATCGCGACTAATTTCAGTCGGCTCGATAAGAGCAGAAGTGTCGATGGTGGCAAGAGCTCTTATTAGAGCTCTGTCTATTACATATAGATAATATAGAGTAATTAACTAAATTTGACTTAATAATTTAACAACTAATGACTATAAAATAAACTACCTGTAATTACGTACGTACCTAAGAAGAAAGAAACTTAATATGAGAACTAGTGCGAAGTACTTGAACAATCGATTGTTCCTATAACTGCAAATAAAGTGTGCGATGTGAATCCAATCATAGACTTAGCAGAGGTAATTCTAGAAAAAGTGGGATATCTTGTCGGATTAAAAGCATTCAATTTAAATACCCTGGACCTTTGTCCTGTGAGTTTCCGTAGGCAACCGGGCATGAAATTTCATTTAATCGCTGGAAAGAAGTGCGTCTCGGCTAATGCAGATTGCGAAGCTCACCCTCGGGGCCCGGTTAATTTATAGCTCAACAAAATTTTATTCTTTCTTTAACTGTTCATTCGTCCATTTTTTCATAGTTAATGAACTGGACTTACTGAATTAGATATTTAATTTGGGAAAATGCGCTGTGCCCTTTGTCGTCGAGTCCTCGGCGTACTTAGATTTTTGTACCTTCTTACCAGTGCTTGGATTTTATTATTTAAGTAATTCTTTTGAAAAATAAATCACACTGGTTTTGTTTCAGGCATTGGTACAAGCATTGTAAAAAAAAAACGATAATAACATATTTTAATAAAAAAATAACATAAATAAAACATTGCAACAGTTGTTAAAATTACACTTTATTTGCAGTAAAAAACAATTTTACTTATATCTTATACTCGAACGAATTTCATTTTTAAACCAATTTGCATTTATACAATATACATTGCTCTGTAAGCCTTAAACAAGTTTTTAACAAATTAAAGAATTAAAGAAAACTTGAAAAGATATATTTTTATTTTACTAAAATTTGTTTTCATTAAAAAACTTGAACATGTACCTATTTAATTGAATGCGTGGCAACTGAATGTAGTAATATGAAGCTGTGACAAGTGACATTATTATTTTTGAGTTTATTATGATATTAATCAAGTAGGTACTTTGATTGAAATTTAGATGACGCGAATGCAAAGGAATTATATTGAAATCGTTATTATTGTGTTCTTAACGCTAAATAGATAGGAATAAGAACAATAACCAAATTCAGAGGAATAGAAAAGTGTAAACAACCAAAATCTTTCGTTTACCCAATATTGAATAGGAACCAATTCCCCCATGATTTGGTGACCTATTCATGTTGACATCTTTATCGAACGATTTCTAAGATGTGAGGGCGTGGAAAAGTTAAATAAATTTAAGGAGGACATTAGATAAGGGAATGGCTTTTGTAATGTCTTCGGGACGCTGTAAATGCAACCAATGTGTGCCATAGATATCTGTCGAAAACAAAATGTTGTTTTCTATTTATAATTTTTATTTTCTAAGTACCTTATTCCGATAATTCTTTGTAAAACTTACAAACGCTTTAAATTTAAATTAAAAGATCTGAGTTGCAATAGATGTTACTTATAAAATAAATAAATATTTATTATCAAATTACAAGTATCAATTAATAAATTAGTTAAAGAGAAGTAATGAATTTAGATAAAAATATGTGTATCTATTAAATAATCTATATATTGATACGTGACCCAAATTTTTTGTGTCCCTTTTTACGAAAATTGCGCGGATGGAGGAGTATAAGTAGGAGAGTAAATTTCGTACACTTAAAGTTCATATAGACAAGGAGTGCAGAATGCTAATATTTTTTTAAATTATGCATTAAAATACAGTAAATCAATAAAAAAAAAACATTACACATATTACTGTGTATTTGACGCGCACGCACACACACACACACACACACACACATATATATATATATATATATATATATATATATATATATATATAAAAGTATATATATATATATATATACTTTTTTGTTTATTATATTATAGATGTAGTACCTGGGTGACTGAGCTTAGCTCGGTATTTTTAGTAAATCCTGTTTTTTGGAAATCATATTAAATACGAGTTACATATTTATAAAATGTGAATAATATTTTTTTTACCGACAATAATAAAAAATAAAAAATGATAAAGATAAAATATGAATGAATAATAAAAATTCTAATCTCTCTAAGAAATCTAATCTCTCTAAGAAAATATTTCTTTATCTATATTTTAAGTGTAGAAAAACATATAAAAACTTTTTTTTAATATATATTTCTTGTATATTATTTTTACGACGCGTTAGCGTAGCGGTCTCACCACTGGCTGGTGCGCTGGCGGTCGCGAGTACGATCCCCGCTTACGAAAGACATTTGTATTGACCATATAGATGTTTGTCGTGGTCTGGGCGCTTGTGCTTATGTATTGTCTGTGTTTTTGGACCCCGGACACAGGAGAAAATCCTACTGCGGGCCGTTGAGTGTGAAGCGTTTATTTATTTATTTATTATACAATATAGACTATTAACCTCTTATAGATAAATCTTCCAATTTTGTGCATATAAACTTAGATCTACAGTTGAAATATATCGGAGAATGTATTCAACTACGTTTTTAAGTTACTGGCTTTTTTAAAATTCTTGGGCTAACTTTTATTTGTACTATTCATTCAACTAACTTCAGTGCGTATTTTAAATTTCAGCTATGGGTTAATGCAAATAGTATTAAGCCTATATGTGTTTTATAATCTCTGAAATTGATATTTATTTTATTAATAGCAATAACTTAAGTAACTCAAAGATATGGTATATATATAAGTTTGGTTCGAATCCCCTCTTTAATTCCCGTCGCTAGACCAGCTGTTAATATGTATGATGACTATGCAGATCAAAATCTCAAGATCTTTATAAAAAAATCTAAATGAACTTTATGACTACATATGAAAAAAGTAAAGTTCAGTAAAAATCTTAGTTTAATTTTGTTTCCAACTGAAACAGTTAAACAAAGTTTAAATGTTTCACAATTAAAATAAATGAAAAAAATATATATTCCCATGGAGAAAATATTTTTTAGGTTTTTTTTTTCTATGTTTAATATTGTTTATAGCTATTTTTAAGGGTTTTGTAAAGTAATTTTGTTTGAGTTTAACAAACATCCAAGCGCTTTACGTTAAATTATGTTTGTTCGCAAACGAAAAAAAACCGACTTTAATTACATCGACAAGTATACAACGTAAGTAAACGAAAAAAATTAACAAAAGCACTAGGCACCACTACAAATTTCATAAACGACGAAGTTATCCGCGAACACACATTATATATATATACGGTCGAATTGAGTGATCTCCTTTTTTGAAGTCGGTTAAAAATAAACACACGTTTAACCAAAGGCAAAATAAATTGATCAAACATGTTTATAGTTGCGGTTTTTTCGCTGTCATATTATGCTGTCATTCTATACATCGATTGGGACATTGTTGTCAAGCGTGCTGTCAAACAAGTAGATTGATTGACAAACGCGTCGAATAAAGCTGCATACTATAAAGCATTTGTACTGATACAATGTGCATCAGCGTTTGGGCTGGCATTCATAATATGATATGATGTCAATCAATCTTAACTTAAATAAGACGCAGAAAATTAAAAAATGTGTAGTACGTGGTTCAATAAGCCTAAATTTGTATGTAGTGGATCACAAGAAAGAAAAATTACAGTACCGTCTTCAAAATATTTTTTTAGGTCAGGTATTCTAAGCAAAACTTATTACTGATTGTATATTTTTACTGTTAACAGTAGTTATGTTATTGTCTCCATGATTAAAGTACATGAAAACATTTAGGATAATTTTTGTACAGTTTGTTACAAAATAATAGAATGGTAAACTATCTCTGTAATATACGTCCTTTCAACCTCATAGGGTTAATTTCAAATTGTGTCACAAGTTCCGAACACAATATGGCATCATTGAATAACCGCGGTGCTTGAACGGAGCATTGACGTTGACGAAGATTGCCTATAAATAATGGAGTCAGCTAACGACTGACGCCGAGCGCAATATGTCAGAATCAAATCTATTGTTAGTTCATCAGTTCATACTACGGTTCCTTGTTAGTTACATCAATTATCGTTCTCCGCTACGTAAACTATTATTTCCTTTTCCTAAAAACGGAAGACATGAACTATTTAATATAATAACGTCTCAAATTACCGATAAAAATATTGTATTATTAACACTATTTTATATAAGGTTAGCTTTTTAATTGTGTTAGTTATTAAGATAAGATTTTGTTATGATTTTTTCTGCTATTGATATTAATTGATTTTGGAAATATATAAAAAAGTACACAAACATGTACCTACCTATAAATGAATAATATTGTAGCTTGCAAATATTTAAAAAATTGACACAAAAAATTTGCTACATATATCGCATAAAATGTTTTATAATAAATATAAAAACAATACCATTTTACAAAGAAATTAAAAATCGTAAAAATGACATATGCATACAGTACGTTAAAATATTCAGAAACTAAAGCATAATTCACGAGGACATGATGAAAACAGTGAATTGGTGAAGCCTGGCTGTCGGCACGCGTGTACAAATGTATCTGATTTATCTGCGCCACATGTCCGACTCTATTTTATAGCTCTATCGTTGTTTTCCACAGCCCATTGCGCTCATCAGTACGCGATGCACTCCAAACGAACTGATTCAATTCTACGTAATGATTATTAACGATTTTCAACGCATATGCGCAGCTCGGTATCACGGTAAAACTTACTTTTATTGTGCCACCAATGTTGGTAACCGCAATGATTGTAATACAGCTTGGAGAATTAAATTTTACTTCTGTTCTTTGTCTATTTCAGTAGCGATTTTGTCAATATTTTACATAATTTATGATGAAAGTAAATATGGTTCCTATAAGTTGAGGTACCGGGAATGAGATTGATAATAATTGAGACTCAGGAGTAGTTTGATCAAGAACACAAAGAGGAGCTGTTAGCAAAATTTTACGTTCGATTATAGTCAATATTGCTCTAGTTTCTGTATTGAGTCATTTGACTACAAAACTATTTGAACTTAAGTTGAATTTTCAACTAGATTTCCTACGTTGATTGAATGATCGAGTGTGTTGATACCGTTTTAGTTATAGTTTTATCTCGATTTCAGGCAATTAATACTCAATTATTGTAATCAAACTATTAGTAATTGTTAATTTATTCACATTAAAACCTAAAATGATAAACTTTTTTTCACCTTAATACGATTTCAAAATAATTTTATAAAAATCCCCTTAATTTTTATACGTCAATATTACTTTACAAAGTATCGGAAAGTTTTCTCGCTGTGCAAGATATTTTATGCGCATACGAAAAGGTATAAATTACGTGCGCATTATACAGTTAAAACGACCAGTTGAATGGGACCGGTGGACGTCAATAGAGCTTCTATTCTCGTATTGAATTACTTAGGTCGGCATATGAGAGGGGTTGTTGAGGGTTCAAGCTTAAATGGTGGAGGAAGGTGAGGTGTAGCAATTCGTCTCGTCAGTCTGGTCTGGGCTTATCGAACACTCCACACGCCGTACAGTTGGCACATGGTTACTGATACTGATATATGACGTCGGTTACACTTTATTTATAAATGGACACTGTTATATAAGATTAGTATACCATAATATGCATGAGTAATATATTATGCGTCCAAAATTAATATAACTTTAATTTAACAACTTAAACATTGTTTAAGTGAGCAATAATAAAATATTTTAGGTTTATTTATGATGTGAAGTCCGCTTTTAGTTTCAAGATTATTACAATTTGTAAAACATAATTATTTCACCTTTGCAATTGATTTAAATAATTAGCTTTATCAGTTAAAGTAATTATTTACAAGGTTGTAATTGTAAACAAAAGGATTAGGATCTAGTTACTTCGAAAATACGTGTAATCGTGCAAATATTTCTCAGTATCAAAGAAATTGTTGGTTAAATGGTATTTCCAACTTAATCTTCCACTTAGAAGAGTACAGATTGTACTGACATTTTATTGATGCCTGCGAAATTAAGAACGGGGCTAAAACGGCACTACTATTTTACCAATAATAATAATGATTAAAAGTTAGAGTATATTTTTATAAGAGTTCTTATTAAATAGTTCTTATTAATGTAATTTTAAGCTAATTTAGGCGGTTGTTGAAAAAAAAAGTCATGATCTTACCATAGCTTACTAAAGTTCTTGACGCCTAAGACATTATGTTAATAAACTAGCTGTGCCCCCCGATTTTATACGCGTTAAATTGAGGAAAAAGATAGCCTTTCCTGGTAAATGGGCTATGTATAACACCAAATTTTAATATAATTTTTTCAATTCGAGCCAGTATTTCCACAGATAAGTGCGTTTAAATAAGTAAACAAACTTTTCAGCTTTATAATATTAGTTTTGTATAGAGTTGTTAGTAAGAGTTGCTCTACAACCTACTCTATCTCTAATGACAGTCCCATAAAATTCAGTTCAGCCATTCCGAATATTAGCCCGAACAAACAGATAAACACAGACAGATTTTAAAATTGTTTGTTTGTGTTTTAGTATCGTGTAAATAACTAAAGAAACATAAAAAAAAAACACAATTATTTTGAAATCACAGACAGACATTTCAATTTTATTTATACGCATAGATAAAATTTTATAGTATAAAGTGTTATTGTTACTGAAGTTGTGAAAATTGTTAGAATTAAATATGTTATAGTTATGAAATAATATTTGGTATTATTATATATTAATTTATGTTTGGCTGCGGCAGAATAGAATATAGCTTATCTCTTCCTTCTCTTCCTGTGCGTATCGTAAGAGGTGACTAAGGGAGTCCAAAGTTCAAATACCACCTTGAAACTGTTGTAGCCGACGGATGGCGGGGTAAGCATTCAACGGCTGGCTTATAAATACACAGACCGGAGACCGGCAGCAGCGTCTTTGGTGCGACAAAGCCCTGCGGTTACCAACCCGCTTGCCCAGCGTGGTGACTGACTATGGGTATTATCCCCCTGATTTCAGTTCTCGGCAGTCCCACTATTCTCGGCTACAGCAGCGTAAGGTAACGGCGGGATGGAGGATGCTAAGAATCAACGGGTTCCGGGAGGCTATCACTACACAGTGGCAACGTACAATGGACGCATTCTACGGCTGGATCATCTGCTCACCGAATTCAAAATCGAACTCTTTAGAATCGGTTTGTCTGAAGTCCAAAAAGGGATGGGAAGGGATGTTTCTGGATTACGGGTACTTATTATACTTTCATAAAGGTTTCCCAAGGTTTCTGATTCACAAGTCTATTACTAGCAACATTGTGGAACTCAGCAGTGTGTCGACCTGGCTAACGTACCTTGTACTTAAGCTCATTGATAGGTACTCCCTGAAAGTAGTACAGGTATATGCGCCAACACCGTCACACTCCAATAAGGAAGTCGAGGCCGTGTATGAGGATATTACAAGGGCCATACATGGAACTACATCGGACTTCTACAACGCTACTTTGCCGACGATATCGTCATCTTTGCTGAAATGTTGAAGTAGATGAGCCAAGTGTTGGCAAACGCATCGAGAGATGCCCTACGGCCCGCTGGACCGATGATCTACGTAAGATCGCCAGTGGGGTCTGGATGAGGACTGCAGAGAACCGGGAAGTTTTTCGCGAGTTTGGCGAGGCCTACGTTCAGCAGTAGACTGCGACAGGCTGAAGTGATGATGATGAAGTGATAATGTAATAATACTACATATTGAGGAGTTAGCACAAATACAGTTGAAAAACGTCGCACTGAAGTTTGTTGTAGTATTTCATATTAACTAGTTAAATTATGATTCTTAATAAATGATAATAAACATACGTAGATAATTTTGCTACAAAAATGAAACTAAATTCTATAGTCATAAAACCATTATTAATTTAAGTTTTACAGCTGGTAATTTTTAACTCGATTGTTACTCTCATTTTTATACGATTTGAACACGTAGTAGTGGACCTATAGATATAAACACGATTTGACTGTTTCACGGCAGTAGGTATTATCGCGTCCCGAGGGAAGTTTCATTTACTGGTGATATTACGTTACAATGTGCCTGGGAAGACGGTTCTGTTGCGCTGTTTTGACCTAATTAATATATCACCGAGGGATAATGCGTCTACGGCACTAATTTTGATTAATTACTGGAGCTAGAGCTTAATCGGGCCACCTTAAAAGGGTGCAATTACCTTATCTTGAAATATAGCGTTTTTTCTTAAAATACATTTTAAAAATTATTTATATATTTATATAATAAGTATGCTTGCGTAAAATTTTGTTACTTTTGTATTTAATCGTAGATACTCCTATTAGTATGATGCAAACATTGCATAGTTTATATAGGGTACTATATACTTTTGTAATTTTAAAGCTTTTATTTGGTTTACGTTATTTAATAGTATAAGTAGGTATATTTAAATTACTGCAGGTATTTCAATGCTACCTGATTATACTTACATTTTGAGAGAAATTTTTAATACTGTATATTATTCATGACTTAAAAAGTGTTACAAATTTTTGTAGAATAAGTAATATACATAGTTTTTTGTTTTTGGCCAGTAATGTTTATTTCACATTTTGATTCGAATAGAATCTGTTAATATTGATGTATGTTTATATGAAATACTAGCTGTAACCGTGACTTCGTCCGCGTGAAATTTTGAAAAAATATTGTTCTGCTCGCAGAGTTACAAAATAAAAATATTTCTAAAGTAAAAGTAGCCTAAGTTATTCTTTATTACATTAGCTATCTGCCAGTGAAAGTCCCGCAGCCGTTTCAGAGATTAGCCGAAACAAGCAGACAGACAGACAGACAGACAAAAATTATTAAATGTTATTTTGGTATTAGCTGTGCTAACGACTCCGTCCACGTGGAATTTCACAAATATGTTATTTTTCAGTTTGCAGAGTTATAAAATAAATAAATTTCTAAAATAAAAGTAGCCTAAGTTACTCCTTATATTGGCCAGTGAAAGTCCCATCAAAATCCGTTCAGCCATTTCAGAGATTAGGAACAGACAGACAAACAGGCAAAGATTATAAAAAAAATATTTTGGTATATGTACCGTGTATACATCCATATGCATTTAGTAAAAAGTGGTTATTTTAATATTACAAACAGACACTCCAATTTTATTTATTTGTATTGATAAATTATTATTAGAACTATAATTCATTCGTAAAAAAATATTAAGAACCTTAACAAAGTTAAACGTAATTTGTTCGACTTAAACAAATAGTGCCTCGGAGCATCTGGGTCTTGCGTTAATTCGGGCCGTGTAACGACCCGCAGGTTATACAACATTATGTTTTACCGTACCATGTAATGTATAAGTGTGTAAGTAATCCTATAATTACCTCAGTTCAGGCTCCGTTTTCATTGGTCGTAAACCTCAATGGCTCTGCAACACCGGACCGTCCCATTGCACTATAAAGTGTCGGCTAATAGGGATTACTACACTTAACGTGAGATTTACTTTAATGTTTTTTGGATAGTTAAAATTTTATTTTATTTCACTTATTACATAATTGTTTATCGAATTGGGGGAAAACTTAATTTAATTCGATTTATTTAAATTCAACTTAATAATTTGTAACGAGGTGTTTATTAAGTTTTACTGCTAATAATATTATCTTGAATAGATAAATAAATAACAATAACTAATAGTATTAATTACTAAATTTTCCCTGTATTTAACGAACGTAACAGTGACTGACTGTTTCAACTGCTTTAAGTTTAGGCACCCATAAATTTAATATAGATTTGTATGGACGTGCAGTTCCGTTTCAATTTTAACATATAGTTATTATTATTTGTATAAATTTTCTGATAGCGAAAGATTTTTCATTTTATATTACGTATACTGCACCCAGCCATAAATACTAAATAATATCGTAGCAACAGTTACCATGGCAACAGTACATGTTAATCTGGTTAAACCACATTTTATTTGTAACGCTTTTTTTTTGGTCTTATTTATGTTTTATTCTATGCTTATCACTCATGTATCAGTCAGCAGTTTTGTTTGTTACAATAAATATGATTCCATTTCATTAAATTAATTTGTAGTTAGTAAATATATGTATTGGTCTTGAACCTTAAGATCTAAAATATAGCTAAGAAATTATAAGGAATAACGGAATTTGTTTCGAAGTTATTGACATATTTTAGGAGAATTTAAGTTTTGTAAGAAATAATCCGATGAGTTAGTATAGCTTTATTGTTATAAAGGAAAGCACGTGAAGGATAAAGGTGCGGAGGAACTTTCGACGCGTTAAAACTTGTTTGTTATTTCATGTTGTTGTGTTAAACGGCTCGTGGTCAGATTACAGCGAGAAAAAGAAAATCTAAACACGTATTTTGTCAGAAAAAACTGATAACTTTCTTTAGATGTTGTTATTTTTACTTTCTTGTTGTTAAATTAGCTACTACGTTTTCTAAGTACCACGTAACACACAACATAAACTCACACTCACACGCGCGTACCCAAATACACACGCAACGAACATACATTTTTTTAGAAAAGACTAATATAATAAATATTAAAACGCTTCACACTCAACGCCCCCTAGTAGGTTTTTCTCCTGTGTCGGGGATCCGGAAACACACAATCATCATCATCATCATTGGCCTTAGTTCGTCTATTGCAGACGGTTTAGACAGTGTCAGACAGACACTGTATCGCCTAGGACATTCTTCAGGAAAACGCAGAGTTGCCTAAGCTCTGCGCCACCCTCTCGACCTCACTGGCTAGGCTCACAGGAAAAACGAGTCAATACGTGTGGAGCCAGATCGGCTGCAGGAGTCTTTCGCATTTTAGAGCTATGCCACGAATGCTTGACGAAGACCCCATTCCGGGTTTCAAATGAAGTTTTCCTTCTCCAGGACCCTGATAATTTTGAGCCAGGTTTATCCCTCGGTCGCCTTTTACGACCCCACAAACGCCCAGACCATGAAAAACATTTATATGGCCAATACAAATATCTGTCGTGAGTGGGAATCGAACCCGTTACCGCCAGCGCAACAGTCAGTAATGTGACCACCGCGCCAACGCGTCGTCAAAACAATATATATTTTCTATGTATATACTACGATGTATATATTGGTATTAATTTTAATTCTTTTTTTAGCTTACTGGTGGCGGCTTTGAATAGGCGCAATAAAATAATATATCTTTCCGATTGTCGAGGCTTATTCTATTTATATAATACGATCATTAAATTTGTTAGTCTTTTAAGTGTAAAAATAATAAACAGGAAGACTCTTAGAGTTTTTATTTAACTATCCAACATTAAAAAAGGAGGAGTTTCTCAATTAAAGTGTATTTTCTTTTTTTAATGTCTGTTACTTCATAACTCTTAACTAGGTGGACCGTTTTTGATGATTCTTTTTTTAATCGTAAGGTAGTGCTTATTGTGTCAACCTATTTGAATTTAATCAAGGTTGCAGGGGTGATTTTTTTTAAGTGTTTGCTAATAATGCGAATTTAATTTACTGTTTTTCCGAGTCCGTTTTTTTCGTTTGCGAGCAAATACTATTATTTGATTTCGAATACACCTAATCATTATATTATCTATATATATTTACTACCTAATTTAAATATATACAGCTAATATAAATAATATATAAATAAAGTACGCACAAATAATTGAAGCACTGTAGTATTACAATATAAGTATAAAATTTCAACAATATTGTGTAAATACATTGTGTCTCTCTGTTACTTCCTCATTCAGGTGATTAACGGACATTGTTTCATTGGAACGATTAATTACGGTCCTTTATTAAACAAAACGAGAATTTGTATTCGAAAATTCAATATTTAAACAGGAGTCGTATCTTAACAGAATAAAGAATTTGATTCGCATATTACGCCCAAAAGTCCTATTTAATATTTCATGTATTTCCGTTTTATTAATACCCGGTTTAAAGTGCGAATAGAAATTCAGAGGTTGAGGTAAAATTAGCATGTGAGTTTATACGTGCTTGTCTGTTGCAGTGTCTAGAGCGGGTCGGACAGCCGGGTAACCGCAGTTTGCGCTGGCTGCATCGACTGCAACCAACTGGTTTGCCAGACTGACACAGGAAATTAATATAAATTCCTATCACATGTACTCGAAACAGCGCGCTCCATCGTCACCCGGACTGTGATGAGCCTATTGTATGTTTCAATCGAACATATCTAGTTTATTCACGTTAGTTTGCATCTGAATGTTGTATCATACTATTGTTTGTTTTGTATTTCTCGAATCATTGGATTGTATTATTATTTATTCAATTGGACCTAAACTGAATAAGCTTATAACGTCGCACTGCTGGGAAAAAACCTTTTATGCCTATTAAATCTCCATATAGAATAGGGTTGGAGATGAATGTATCTAGGTGCTACACAGTAGGTTGATAGATAATATCCTTACCACGAGTAATGTTTACTCCTAGGTGTCTGTGATAACGACCGTAACCGCTCACTTGCCTTTCATAGCACGATGAGGAGATACATGGGTAAGGTCATGCTGCTAAACTAGAACAAATTATTTGTGTAATTATTTATATCGGCCCGGAGCGAGATCAAACTCGCGACTGGTGTTCAACTACATGCATCATTATACTATGTAGAGTGATGATGTGTGATGTGTTGTGTTTATTATTTAACTCTTACTTTTATTATTTATTTTTAATGGAAAAAAGACACATCCATTGCTCCTAGTACGTTACTAAAGCAAATCGGTAAAAATGTAATGAATAAAGCTGAACTGAATAATAAAATATACAACGACGGCTCGGGCACTATAAATAGAATGAGAAGTTAATACTTGTTCACATTTGGTTGAGTTTGAGATTATAATCTAATTTAAAATTATAAACTATACTTTTACGTAAAACTAGGTTCTACGTTTTGTCTAGTACAGTAATTTAGATTGTTTTTCATGTCATCACATCAGCCTATCGCAGTCCACTATTGGATATAGGCCTCCACAAGTTCGAGCCAAAAATGGCGTAAACTCATGTGTTTTGCTCATAGTCACCACGCTGGGCAGGCGGGTTGGTGACCGCAGGGCTGGGTTTGTCGCAACGAAGACGCTGCTGCCCGCCCTCGACCTGTGTATTTCAAAGCCAGCAGTTGGATGGTTATCCCGCCATCGGTCGGCTTTATGAGCTGGAGCTCAGGTGGTAGTGGAACTGTGTTATCCCTGTATTGTCGCCTCTTACGACACCCACGGGAAGAGAGGAGGTGGCTATATTCTTTAATGCCGTAGCCACACAGCATTTTTCATGTAATATAAATAATATTTTGACTAAAAAATCCGGTGTCACATTACTTAATTTGTCTGAAAAGTAGTTATTCGACGTCAGCGAACACATTATATGATACCTCGTAATCAGTGGATTAGGACAAATGTGTCACCTATGGTTAACGATTACTATTAAATGTTAATGATAATGGGCGGTATCAAAAGCTTAATGTGCTCTATGAGGCGGAAAACGAGGTAAACCCCGAAAGGCCAACATTTGAATTTCGTAGATGTACACATAAATGTTTTACATTATATTTACAGTTAATGAATCAATAGAATTTTGTAGTTGCTGTCGAGCTTATTATTAAAGTTTCTTTTATACGTTGTAATATATAAAGAAGCTCAAAGTTACTTAAGATTGAAAAACGTAAAAATAAGATAATTTATTATTTTTAAGAATTTCCTTGAAATAGTTTTCAACATGTGTTTTCTTTTAGAGCTTTGTCATAGACGTAAAATGATTTTCAAAAAAGTTTACCTAAAGTATGATATAATGTAAAACCGAAGAACGCTGAGGCCCGTTGAGATTTGTTACTAAGAATATTAACAGAAAAAGTACTAATAACCTAATTAAAATCGTTTACGCCGATCTTTGAAAATGTTGCTGCGGATCACTATGCTATTTAATGCGTCTTTTATTTTACCTTCTGAAATAGTTACGTAACTAGTGCTGTTTTATAAAAAAAACAGCCAGAATTGGAATTGGGCCATATTACATGATAACATAGTTATGGCTGTCACTAGAGTTCAATATCTACAGAAGCTCTCAATGAATAAACTATTTGCTAGAGGGCAGAAATGGAAAAAATCAGTTCAAAATTTTAATACGTAGGTTTTGTTCTCCATCCATAGAGTAAATGTTACATAACAAAAGTATAGAACGTTAGTTGTGGTGTTATTGATCATTGTATGTTCATTATGGCAAAGAAGAAAATATATGACTGCTTTCCATCCATACGTTACAACTTGGTGGTTGAAGGCTTTTCACATTATAGGTACTCACTTATCCACCCATCGTATTTATTCTTTAGTAGATTACAAATATGTGATTATATTCAAAAACAGCTTTGTTTTAGCAATAATTGTTGTAATAAAAAATCACACCTGCCGCCTCATCAGTCTATTTTGCTTACAATTTCTACCCACTTAAAATATTTATATAATACAAAAAATGTTGCAACAGTGGAAATGTTGCAATAATGAAATAATATACAAAATAATGTCTATAGCAATAGTTATAGAAAATAAACTAACAATGGAAACGAAAAGAAAAATATTCGTTTACACACTTTGTACAACAACAACAACAAACAACAAGGTGTAACAAGGTTCCACAACCACCTTGGAACTTAAGAAGCCGACCGATGGCGGGATAACCATCCAACTGCTGGCTTTGAAATACACAGGCCGAAGACGTGCAGCAGCGTCTTCGGTGCGACAAAGCCAGTACTGCGGTCACCAACCCGCTTGCCCAGCGTGGTGACTATGGGCAAAACACATGAGTTCACGTTATTTTTGGCGTGAACTTGTGGAGGCCTATGTCCAGCAGTGGACTGTCTAGGCTGTAATGATGATGATGATGACACTTTGTACATACATTTCATTGTGAAATTGTCACATGAATTTTGCGTGTGCTGAAGAGTTTCCTATACAAGGAAGTGAGACGGAATCCGCCTACTTAGGGGCAATACTATCGCACAAAAGAACGAAATTGCTTCCATAACCAAAATGAAACAGTCGGTTTGTCGATTTTGTGGGCCTTTGTTACACCACCTTCATCGTTACGTGTGTTGTCGATACCTCATACAATTTTCATCCCTATTCTTGACTTCTTCGATTTATTGATGTTGTGTAGAATAGACAATCAATGTTATCCTTTTTCATACAACTTGTTACTATTGTATGAGTAAAATACGTGCTGATAAATTGTGATGTTATTTTTTTTTTCATCGCAATTACCGAATAAGATTAAATCTGAATAATAAATACGACTAAATTAGCAGTAAGGACTTTCATTAGTGTTAGCTTTAAGCATTTAAACGTTGACGGTCACTTTTATTTACCACTTTGTCTAATAAATGCGTTTAAAAGTTTCAGTTTACCGTTAGTTAGAGCGAGGTGATGAAAATGTTGAGATAACCACAATAACTGATATTACCTTATCGAGAATACCTTACTACAGAGTAGACACTTTTAAAGTCAGATGTTTGGATTATTCTTAACGAGGAAATGAGTTGGAGCTTAATTTGTCTCGCTGTTATATTACCGGTGTACTCATACATTGTTCTGAATTTCCGCACAATTATTTTCGTCATATAAAATGCCGGTATTGAACTCACGACTGTCACACGTCAATTCCTATTTTGGCCAACTTGACTTGATAGACACTATTCAAAAAATAGGTAAAAAAACTTTTTAAGTTAAACGGTTTTATGTTAAACATACATTGCAATGTTTAAGATAAATGTACTAAAAACCAAAAAATAATAAAATAGATACAGTCGTGGGAATTATAAACATATGCATAGACTAGACTAAAATAAAACCGTGGGGCACGTCAATTGTCTACAATCGTTGATTAAAATGTTTGTTTTGTAAAGTTACACTATAATTAGGCAGTTGTTCAACCGACAACGATGGACGTGTGATAAGTAGGGCTAGAATGTGGAAACAAGCTAGCAAGCTCGATTATAAGCGAGTTTTAAGGTTTCATAGTGGTGAGCGAGTAGTACTTTTATCATATGTTTTGTCGATTAAAGACAAACTACGAGCAGTGAAACGATTCCTCGCCAGTCAGCAGTGTGAATGTCCAACGATAAACTAGTTGAAACATCTCTTTTATTTACATGGAGTGTATAACTATTGGAATTTCCATGAGCAAGAAAATAGTAAGTAATTTCCTCACCGTCTGCGGGCCAACTGCCTATTTTAACGACGAATTAAACGATTCTTCTATCGCACATTAAGTCGATAATTTGTAGACAATTGACGTGCCCCACGGTTTTATTTTAGTCTAGTCTATGCATATGTTTATAATTCCCACGACTGTATCTATTTTATTATTTTTTGGTTTTTAGTACATTTATCTTAAACATTGCAATGTATGTTTAACATAAAACCGTTTAACTTAAAAAGTTTTTTTACCTATTTTTATTTTCTAGTTTTTATTTCGCATTCTGTTTAATTCATTTAGTGCTTCATTATTGCAAGGCCCATCTTAAATATTGAGGTTGTATAGTGCACTGTATTCTTCTTATCAAGCCCTTTTATTTGATACCCATATTGGTGGGATTGATAAAAAATTGTTATCAGACATTTGGTAGCGGTGGCCAGCTTAGATTTCAATTTTGCATAGTAAATTGTATTCTACTTGTTGAGACCTTTCATTTGATACCCATGTTGATGGGATTGATAAAACCTAAGTTATCCGCCATTTTGTAGAGGCCGCCATCTTGGATTTTAATTTTATATAGTATATTGATTATACTGGTTGAGCACTTTCATTTGATACCCATATTGATGGGATCGATAAAACCTACGTTATCCGCCATTTTGTAGCGGCTGCCATCTTGTATTTCAATTTTTTATAGTATATTGTATTCTGCTTGTTGAGCCCTTTCATTTGATACCCATATTGATGGGATTGATAAAACCTACGTTATCCGCCATTTTGTAGCGGCCGCCATCTTGGATTTCAATTTTTTATAGTATATTGTATTCTGCTTGTTGAGCCCTTTCATTTGATACCCATATTGATGGGATTAATAAAACATGAATTATCCGCCATTTTGTAGCGGCGGCCATCTTGAATTTATAATGATAATGAATAAACATAATTGTATTGTCACCAAAATCCAAAGTGTATACAAAATTTCAGATTAATCGGTTGACAGGAAGAGGGTGAAATTTGAATTACTAAATTTGACCCAAGAATAAATAATAAATAAATAAAAATAGGTAAAAAAACTTTTTAAGTTAAACGGTTTTATGTTAAACATACATTGCAATGTTTAAGATAAATGTATTAAAAACCAAAAAATAATAAAATAGATACAGTCGTGGGAATTATAAACATATGCATAGACTAGACTAAAATAAAACCGTGGGGCACGTCAATTGTCTACAATCGTTGATTAAAATGTTTGTTTTGTAATGTTACACTATAATTAGGCAGTTGTTCAACCGACAACGATGGACGTGTGATAAGTAGGGCTAGAATGTGGAAACAAGCTAGCAAGCTCGATTATAAGCGAGTTTTAGGGTTTCATAGTGGTGAGCGAGTAGTACTTTTATCATATGTTTTGTCGATTAAAGACAAACTACGAGCAGTGAAACGATTCCTCGCCAGCCAGCAGTGTGAATGTCCAACGATAAACTAGTTGAAACATCTCTTTTATTTACATGGAGTGTATAACTATTGGAATTTCCATGAGCAAGAAAATAGTAAGTAATTTCCTCACCGTCTGCGGGCCAACTGCCTATTTTAACGACGAATTAAACGATTCTTCTATCGCACATTAAGTCGATAATTTGTAGACAATTGACGTGCCCCACGGTTTTATTTTAGTCTAGTCTATGCATATGTTTATAATTCCCACGACTGTATCTATTTTATTATTTTTTGGTTTTTAATACATTTATCTTAAACATTGCAATGTATGTTTAACATAAAACCGTTTAACTTAAAAAGTTTTTTTACCTATTTTTATTTTCTAGTTTTTAGTTTTTATTTCGCATTCTGTTTAATTCATTTAGTGCTTCATTATTGCAAGGCCCATCTTAAATATTGAGGTTGTATAGTGCACTGTATTCTTCTTGTCAAGCCCTTTTATTTGATACCCATATTGGTGGGATTGATAAAAAATTGTTATCAGACATTTGGTAGCGGCGGCCAGCTTAGATTTCAATTTTGCATAGTAAATTGTATTCTACTTGTTGAGACCTTTCATTTGATACCCATGTTGATGGGATTGATAAAACCTAAGTTATCCGCCATTTTGTAGAGGCCGCCATCTTGAATTTTAATTTTATATAGTACATTGATTATACTGGTTGAGCACTTTCATTTGATACCCATATTGATGGGATCGATAAAACCTACGTTATCCGCCATTTTGTAGCGGCCGCCATCTTGTATTTCAATTTTTTATAGTATATTGTATTCTGCTTGTTGAGCCCTTTCATTTGATACCCATATTGATGGGATTGATAAAACCTACGTTATCCGCCATTTTGTAGCGGCCGCCATCTTGGATTTCAATTTTTTATAGTATATTGTATTCTGCTTGTTGAGCCCTTTCATTTGATACCCATATTGATGGGATTAATAAAACATAAATTATCCGCCATTTTGTAGCGGCGGCCATCTTGAATTTATAATGATAATGAATAAACATAATTGTATTGTCACCAAAATCCAAAGTGTATACAAAATTTCAGATTAATCGGTTGACAGGAAGAGGGTGAAATTTGAATTACTAAATTTGACCCAAGAATAAATAATAAATAAAAAATAAAACAAACGGGGTGAGCTAAATAAAACCGTTTAAAAATTAAAAGCTCGCCTGAGTCGCAGGTAGTCAAATACACGTAACACAATGAATCCTATCCATGGATAGGAAAAAAAAACAAGTGCAGGTTTTTACGTTATAAATATTATTTTTCAAGCAATTAAACTGATAATATCTTGTTCTTGCATTTTTCATTTAAACTTATAATGTATCGAACTTAAAATGTGGTAAATGGAATGCGTATCCTTTCGCCATTTTGTATACGTGTGCAGACAATAATATGTCAAATGATCACACGTTGCATTATTGTAATAAATACGCATTCGTATTTAACTATTTATCATATACTAAAATTAAAACACCGAGTACGATACTACTTCAAATCACCTTTAGAAAAATAATTCTAAAAAAAATTAGAAAAAATGTGTCAAAAAAGGGTCAAAATAAGAACAAATACAAATGCTGTAAATTTGGGACTTATTAAAGGATTGCAAAAGGGTTCTTGTTATTCGTCTACTAAACTGTTTGATAACGAAACATTGTTCGTATCAAACAAAAGGAATATAATAGTGGTCTCATTCTACATGTCCAGACCCGCATGAAACGCATTTCAAATGCAAAAAGAGAAACACGTCAAAGAGACCCCGTCAGTCTTTAGATCAAGTGTGAAGATATGAAGTTTTCAGAATGATGGACAGTTAACTATTTTCTACTAAGCCCCACTGAAATAGCTTGGATTTACGCACTAATTCTGACGAACAGAATAACTTTTGATAGTATGTGCTCTTGTAAGTATCAAAATATGTGGGTGTGAAAACATAACGAAAAATTATGTTAAAAACGTAATAGTTATTACACGAATAATTTTATAAATCAGTATAACTTTTAAAATTCATTAGGCATAAATTGAGCGTAAAAGAAGAAAAAGGAAAGAGAGAAGAGAGGATAGACTTTAATTTATACTCCTTATAAAGTTAATTACATTCATAAGACAAGATAAGAATAAATAATAAATGAAGTAAAATGACATCAACAGCAAGATGATGAAGATGAAGAATGAAATTTTTAAATAATACAATTAATTTAATTAAAAAATAAAAATCCTTGTACTATTCCCAGTTTATTTTAGTTCTGGGACTTTGGATGATGGATCATGTTAGCAGTTTATTTAAAAACTAAAAAAGATCGGTTAATATTGTTGGGTTTCAAGTAACTTTACATAAATGTGGAAAAGTAAATCCATGCTAACTTAAACATATAAAATAAAAACTATATATAAGGTCCGTGAACGTCCTTCTTAAATTTACTCGCAGCGACGTGAAAGTTAGTTATGACGAAGTTTGATTGTATGGAGAATAAACATTTGCTCCGCACCCCATTGTTCCAGTAGCAGTTACTAAGTTATTTCAAACCAAATGAAAAGATAACGAAGTGTGATTTCACCCTCGACGTATAAACTCGTTTCGTATCCGCTAACTCCAGTTTCTGTTATTATTTTAACGGAACGTTTTGAATAAATCTCTATGGTAATAAAAAACTGAACCTTAATCGTTGCCATTAGCGAGAGTTACGACTCGCGCTGGTCGGGACTATCAAGTCAATTATTGCGCGCTACGACTGTGTAAAAAAGATTAGCACATTTGCCGTTAACGATCCCGAAAACAGGACCGCATCAGACAGCATCAGCGTGCCGGAGTAAAACGAAATAGCAATAAAAGTAAATCGACGGCCCGGTCGGCCCGTTCGGTGCGCCGGATTAAATCAAACGTTATGTCTTAGCAAATTACGGTCCGTGCTTACGTTAACCGAATTTAGGTAGGAATAGAAAGAGGTGAAAAGTTAATTACGGATAATACGGATATCGTATATTCAACAGAAATAGATTTAATTATGTTATAATTATTGACTGAAATGAAAACATTCATTTCGCCGTCAGGTGATTATACATATTACATACACACTTAAGTTACAAATTTAAAAAAAAAATACAGAGTCATGGTAAAAACAACAAAGTCATAGAGATTATAATCGATCTTAATTAGCCAATAATAATCACTTGATAAAGTTACCCACAGTCACAGATCTATACTATATACAGATACATATAAATATAGTCGTATACATATATATAAAACCACAAAACAAGTTTTAACGTTCGATTAAAATAAGAATCATCAAAATCGGTACACTCCATGAAAAGTTTTGAGGTATAATAAAACCTAGGTGATATGCATATCCTATCTACTCTCTTTAATATCCTACGTGATCCAAACTCTCCTTCTTATCTTCGATCCCGTTTTCACTTCCTACCCTCTCCTAATCGTTCCAGGCGCCCTGGCATTACAACAAAGCTGGATGTACCAAAGTGCAATACCAAATTCAAACTTAATTCATTTACGGTACGCGCCTCTATACTGTGGAACAAACTCCCAGAAAGTATCCAAAAAAGTCCTTCCCTTGTCTCCTTCAAACGTAAATTAAAGGAGCACTTTATTTCTCAAGTCAATTTACAATCATCTACTTAGTGAGTATGTAAGTATATAATTACCTATCTATTATGTTATGTATTTGTATGTATTTATGTGTGTATGTATATATATGTATATGTATGTATGTATAAATGTAAGGTATATATATATGTATGATATGTCTGTGTGTATGTATTTATACTTATAAGTTTGTAATACATTACAGTTATTCAACTATTTTCTCAATATTGTTATTTCTTGCACTGTGTATGGCCCCCGCTATATGGCACTCTCTCTCATGACCATTGGTTGACTGGCAGAGATCTCTTCTAGGGATAAGTCCACCTTTGCCATCAACTATATATGTAATTTTCTGTATATTCTGTTCTTAAGTGCAATAAAGTATATATAGGTCGACGAAAAATAGTCAAGTAAATACGCATTACAGATAACTCAAAAATACTGGTCAGATCTTAATTAAATTTTAACATAACAAGCACCACCTTTCAATAAAAAAAAGAATGATTGAAATCGGTCCATCCAGTAAAAGTTCTGAGTACATAAAAAAAACAGTTGAATTGAGAAACTCCTCCTTTTCGGAAGTTAAAAAAACGTATTTATATATTTACTCCAACTATAATAATAAAATTAGTTTTTCTTGTTTTAACTAAAAACTTAACTTTGAAATATAATTGAACGAAGAATAAATAATAAATAATTTTTAACAAAAAAAAACCGACTTCAAAAAGGAAACTAAAAAGTGAAAAATAAATTTACTTAGTACAAAGTAATTCGTATTTTGATGTAGTTAATCAGAAATGATTAAATAAATATTTTATAATTTTGAAGTCGGTGCCAAGTAAAACCACAACTACTCTAGTATCTACTCATAAGTTGTATTCAGTTTTCTTTCATAATTTGTTTCATTGACTATTAGGTTGAATACTGTTATTATTCTGTTATTGTTTTGACATATCTAATAATATTTTTTGTACTTGTTTGTTGTGTGTGTGCTGTTTGTATTTGTTATTGTAGCCAGGTTGTTGTAGTATTTACTTGGCACCAACTTCAAAATTATAAAATACTTATTTAATCATTTCTGATTAACTACATCAAAATACGAATTACTTTGTACTAAGTAAATTTATTTTTCACTTTTTAGTTTCCTTTTTGAAGTCGGTTTTTTTTTTGTTAAAAATTATTTTATTTTACAATTTTTAGTGATGGGTAGACCTAACAAGGATGCTTTTTCTCTTATGTCGGGAGTTCGGAAACATACACAATACACAAGCACAAACACCCAGATCATGACAAACATCTATATGACCAATACAAATGTCTGTCGTGCGCGGGGATTGAACCCACTAACGCCAGCGCAACAGCCGGCGCTGTGACCGCTGCGCTAACGCGTCGACATACTATGAGTAAAGTTCGCTATCAGGTGTACGTAATAACAACCGGGACTGACAGCCTAGCGTGTTCTCCGAGGCAAGGTTGGGAGAACCACAAAGATTAACAACTAGACCAAAAATAAATATTTATATAAATATAAATATCCACTCCGAGCTGGAATAGAACCCGCGACCGTCGGTGTTTAGGCGCCGCCGACACGGCACATGCACCATTATATTAAAGCGGTCGTCAAACAGCAAAAGGTAACTGCTGTAAATTGTTGAGAAATTCCCTCGAGTGTTTATGGGCTCTATCATCAAACCTGGTCCTGCGAGACAGATGATCACACCGCAGGTAATTGCTATAAATCGTTGAAAAGTTCCCTCGACTATCTTTCGTATCCATCATCAGACTGAAATAGCACTTATAACTCATATATATGCAAAGTTCTCATCAATAGAGACGAATTAAGTTCAAACAGCAGGTAATTGCTATAAGTCGTTGAAGAGTACCCTCGACTATCTTTCGTCGCCATCATCAGACTGAAATGGCATATATAACTCATATATATGCAAAGTTCTCATCAATAGAAACGAATTAAGTTCAAACAGCAGGTAATTGCTATAAATCGTTAAAGAGTTCCCTCGACTAACTTTTGTCTCCATCATCAGACTGTAATGGCACTTATAACTCATACAGGTGCAAAGTTCTCATCAATAGAAATGAATTAAGTTCAAAAAGCAGGTAATTGCTATAAATTGTTGAAGAGTTCCCTCGACTATCTTTCTTCTCCATCATCAGATCGACTCCAGACCTTTATTAAATAGTAGTGCTTTATAGTACTTAATGAAAACATGATTAAATTTACTAGTCACCCTTACGATTTTTGAAAGTTTCTCTCGATTTCTCTGGGATCCCATCATCAGATCTTGGTTTCCTTATCATGGTACCAAACTATGAATATCTCCTTTCCAACAAAAAAAGAATTATCAAAATCGGTTCATAAACGAAGAAATTATCTCCGAACATACATAAAAAAAAAATATATATATACGGTCGAATTGAGTAACCTCCTCCTTTTTTTGAAGTCGGTTAAAAATAGTATGAAAAGAAATATTATTCGGAAATATTACCATTTGTGTAGCAATTTGAAAGTCATGTCCTTAGTTACATATGTTTTTGATCTGTGTTTGATCTATGTATATTCTACGCATTCGATCGCTGTGTAAACTGATTGTTGAATTTCTACCCACTTTAATTTTATTTTTTCTTTTGCGTTGGACTCGCAGTAATACTATGTTATAAACTACAAATTGTTTATATAGTTAAATTTCTCATGTAATTGAATTTGTTGTAATTCTTTATGAGAATAAAGCTTCTATAACCATATATTTATCATCGTCGAGACTGCACTATCACAATGAAATACTTAAAATTCAGCAGCAGTAGGGCTTTATACAAATTACTAAAATACTTTTGCATTTGTTAATGTAAACGAATTTTGATAACTGTGCCTCTATGTGGTTCAAATGAGGTATGTCGATTTTAATAAAACTGCGTCGCTTTTAAAGCTTGAAGAAAATGAAAAACATAAAAATTATTTTAAGGGCTACGAAAATTTATTGGAGTTTATTGGAATTTACTCCTTAAAAATCGATTTTCATATAAGGCCCCGGTATGAAAAAAAATATGAGGAATAAAATCCACTGAACGAATGACCTCGTTACGTTTCTAGTAACACCTTCTATGGGAACCAATTGGGATCCGATTGTTGACGTAACGAAGTTTTCTAATAACGGCATCTTAGATAAATAGATGGCGTTATTTGATTCTTTTTTTTTATATCACTATGTCGGAAAACAAGCGTACGGCTCACCTGATGGTAAGAGATTACCGTAGCTTATAGACGTCTGCAACACCAGAAGCATCGCAAGCGCGTTGCTGACCCAATCCCCAATCCCCCCAGGAGCTCTGGTCACCTTACTCACCAACGGGAACATAATACTGCTTAAAAATAGTATTATTTAGCTGTGACCTTCTGTAAGGTCGAGGTACTACCCCAGTTGGGCTGCTCCAAATTTTGAGCAGGAAATTCCTGCTGTGCCTTACCTCAGTTATATAATCTTTGTCATTTTGATATTAGAAAAACAAAGAGTTACCTATATAAACATAATAGAAAAATAGAGACAACCCAAGTTAAAATCCCCATAAACGTGTGCATAGTTGCTCCTCGCAAATAAAACTTTTAAAAATTTCAAAAAGTGGTTTAAAGTGCATTATTATATATAAACTGCATATCAAAAGTTGCGGAATTGCACGCCCTATACAGTGACACATCTGGCTTTTCAAAATTTAGACTTTTAATTGGTGAAAATCGTGAAAAAATTGTGAGAATTCAAAAATTTTAAACACAAAAAGTGAAACGCTGCGTTTTTAAGATCGACGACATATAGATATTTTTATATCGTTCGACGGGGCTCATTGAGCTCTAAAATTTGAATATACGCTCGGATTTTTCCGAGGAAAACTCACGGAGTTATTCACGGAAAACTGCGGACCACGTGGCCACGTGCACTCACTTCCCGGAGTGCGCTGGTAGCGTGACGCACCTCAATCGACGCGGCGCAGCAAGGCAAACACGACGGCACTTCGACCATCAAAATCGGATGAGTGCTTAGGGAGATATTGGACTTTGAAAAAATTACCGCTTTTCAATAAAAAAATTTCCAAAAGTAAAGAGAGGACCCCCTTAAAATTTTATTAAATTTTGTTGGCTTTAATTAGATCTAATTACGTTCTTAATTTCAAAATTTTTCGTTCGGTAGTTTCGGAGTTATAAATTTTTTAAATTAAAGGGTGAACACGAGGGGGTGCTTCCTGGGGTCCAATATCGCCAGAAGTAATCTCAAAAATTTATTTTTAGTGTTAGTATAACCCCTAATTTTTTTGCATAGTTTTATTTTGTATTCTTACAATTTTAATCGTAAATTTTAGTTAAAATTTTTTGAGTTTTTCACCCCCACAATTCGGGGGTTGATTGTAAAAATCTTAAGTTAGTATAGTTAAGTAAAGCGCGACAAGCCCTTTCAAACGAACCCAAACACGGGCTATTTAGTGCAACAGGGGCCGAGTTGAGCAGCTTAAGACCTTGTGGCGGCCATATTGGTCGCCATTTGTAAAAAATTTAAAGGGCCATAACTCGGTTGTTTTTCATTTGATCGAGCTGGGGTTTTCATCATACGTTATATTGTGGAGAGAACTATAACCCCACAAGTAAACGGGCTCTATCTAGAGTCGACCCTCGGATCCCGATTTTGGAACCTGAACTGGACAGAGCATCGGAAGACGAGCATAGAGAGCCGTCGCATGGGACTCTGCGATCAGCGGTTCCCGAAATATCGACTTTCTTTATTTTAGAGAAGTTGACTGCGACCCTACGGCCGATTAAGAGTGAACTTAGAAGGTAGAATATCTCGGGAACCGCTGGTCGTAGCGCGACACGGTTTCTTTTGCTGACAAGCTCTCTGGGAGGGCTCTAGAACTGATCGCAGTGGGTGGCTCTACATAGAGTCCGCAACGAAAAGGTAGAGTTTTTTCTACCTTTTCTTAGTTTAAGTTTAGTAATAAGTAGTGAGAGAACTAGGGCAGTTTTGCCTGCATTTTCGATTAGAGAGCGGCTATAGTGAAACCGCTCTCGCAAGAAAAATAAAACTTCAAACAATTGTATAGTTTGCATCTTATTGACTATTTTTTATATTTTTCCTATATTTTAACTTAATTTTATTTTATTTATAATTATTTTAATTTATTTTATCTTACTGGACACGCCTCCGACATGTTCGGCCTGCGCACCTCCCCCAAAACAAGGCCAAACCGGCCCAGACCACGAAAACCGCGAAGAAGACGACAGACGGGGCAGCCTCGGGGCCCCCGTCACGGACGAGCCCTGTCAAGGGGCCTACCCCTACAATGAGTAAGGATAAGGCGGGGGCGGTGGGGGCTCCGGAGCTTCTGAAAGAAGCTATGCTCCGCAGTCCTCACCGTCTGTCCCGCCAATCCATTGAGGATAGTGGGACGAAGTCCAGATTGGAAGTGGCTGATGAGCTGAGGCGACGCTGCGTGGCGACCACGATCAGCTCCAAGAATCTAAAACGGGAGTTGAGGCAAGAGATCGAGGATTCTGTAAATGGCTTATATGACCTGCTCAGGAGCAGCGAGGCGGAGCTTGAGGAGCTGAGGGCTCGCGTGGCCGAGGAGACCGCCGCGGGAGAGGGGCCGGCGCCCAAGGATGCCGGCCCCGCGCCTACGGTGGCCCTGGACCTTTCGTTGAGCCAGAGGCTGGATGAGCACACTCGCCTTCTGCTCGAGAACGGGCAACGTCTCCGCGACTTGCAGGAACAGTTTGATAAACAGGAGCGGATGGCCGTCGCGCAGAGAACCTACGCGAGCGTTGCGGCAACTGGTTCCCCGCCGAAGGGGCCGGCCGCGTTGCCAAGATGCGCGGTTCTACATTCGGTCATCGTCACTTCGAAAGACGAAAAGGAGACGGGGGAGGAGGTGCTGACAAGAGTCAGAAAGGCAATAGACGCCAAAGAGGGGTGGGTTAAGGTAGAAAGGGTCCGAAAGGCAAAAGACAGAAAGATTATCATGGGGTTCGAGACTGCCGAGGAAAGGAATAAAGCTAAAGAGAGGATGGGTAAAGAAGGAACGGGCCTCGAGTTCGAGGACATCATGAACAGGGACCCGCTTCTGATCCTAAGGGGTGTCCTGATATCACATACGGACGAAGAAGTAATAAAAGCCCTGAGGAATCAGAATCGGGACATATTCGATGGCCTTGGCCCCGGGGATGACCGGTTACAAATTAAGTATCCCAGAAGGCTCAGAAATCCGCACTTGGCCCACGTCGTGCTCAGTACATCGCCTACCCTCTGGAGGAGGATAACTGGCAAGGGGTCGGTCCATGTTGATCTCCAGAGGGTGAGAGCGGAGGACCAGTCACCACTCGTGCAATGCACACGGTGCCTGGGATATGGCCACGGGCGGAAGTTCTGCAAGGACCCGGCTGACCTGTGCAGCCACTGCGGCGAGCCGCACATGCGGTCGGAGTGCTCGGGCTGGCTGTCGGGGTCCCCACCCTCCTGCCGGAACTGTCGAAAGGCTAAGTCGGAAAGGACGGAACATAATGCCTTTAGTGACGACTGTCCCGTCAGGAGAAGGTGGGATGGCCTCGCCCGCTCGTCCGTAGCATATTGCTAAGGGCGCGCCGACTGATGTGATGGCACAAAAAATCTTCCAGGCGAACCTCCAGCGCAGCAAATTGGTATACTCCGAGCTCCTGATCGAAGCCTCTAGCCTCGGAGCGCAGATTGCTTTGGTGCAGGAGCCATACGTCGGCGGGAAGGAGCGAGTGACGGGTGTGAGTGGGATCAGGGTCTTCCAGCGTGCGGACCATGGAAGCGGGACTGTGAAGGCCGCGATTATTGTCTTTAACGCGGACCTTCACATCAGACAGTACCCAGAACTCACCACTAACAACATCGCAGTGGTGGGGATCCGGGTCCGCGGCCGGGAGATTACCCTGGTATCATTCTACTTCGAGCCTAACCTGCCGATGGACTCATACCTGGAGCATCTGCGCCGGGTGCAGCGCGAGACGGGGACTCGGAGTATTGTAGTTGGGGGTGACTCCAATGCCAAATGCGTCTGGTGGGGGAGCCCAGTGACTGATCGCCGTGGCGAGGAGATGCGCGGGACCCTGGAAGACCTCGGTCTCTGCATCCTAAACCAAGGGGAAACCCCTACGTTCGACACTATCCGGGGTGGCGTGAGGTACAGCAGTTATGTTGACATAACTGCTGTATCGCCTGACCTCCTGGGCCTGGTGGACGGCTGGCGCGTGCGTGATGACCTGACTGGCTCGGACCACAACGGCATATCCTTCCATCTCAAAGCCAAAAGCTTAAACAAAAACAACATAAAGCAAACAACTAGGAAATATTACACAAAAAAGGCAAATTGGGCTCAATTTAATTATAAATTGAGTCACATTTATAGTCTAAACAATTTTACAATAGAAAAAATCAAAAACACACGAAATAAAACAGAGATAGATGAAATAATTACAAAATTAAATAATCACATTGCAGAAGCATGCGTAGAGTCAGTTCCACTAATTAAAAGAAAAGATGTGTTGGCTATGCCGTGGTGGACCGAGCGGTTGGCAGCGCTGAAGTGCGAGGTGGCCACCAAGAGGAGGAGAATCAGGTGCGCGGCACCGGTTAGGTGGGAGATGGTAGTTGGGGAGTACCTGGAAGCGAAGAAAAGGTACGAGACCGAGGCTAAAAATGCGCAGACGAGCAGCTGGGTCGCCTTTTGCGAACGGCAGGATGGAGAAAGTGTGTGGGGGGGTATATATAGGGTCCTCGGCAGAACCTCCAGGAGAGACGAGGATCCACCGCTGGTGGTTAACGGCATGGGGCTTGATGCCAGGGGCTCGGCCCGACTCCTGGCCGAGACCTTCTATCCGGAGGACTCCAAAGAGGATGACTCCGAGGAGCACCGCCGGGTGAGGGTTTTGGCCGGGCGGGCCGACGTCGATACTTCTTCGGGTCAAAGCGACCCTCCCTTCACTCATCTCGAGTTGAAGCCGGCCAGTCGGTCCTTTAACCCGAAGAAGGCCCCAGGTGCGGACGGTTTTACCGCCGATATATGTCTGCACGCGATTGCACTGGACCCGGACCTCTTCTTGTGTCTCTTCAACAGGTGCCTCGAGATCCAATATTTTCCTAGGCCCTGGAAGGAGGCCACGGTGATCTTTCTCCGCAAGCCGGGGAAGACTACCTACACGACACCCAAGTCGTACCGTCCGATCGGGCTCCTTCCGGTGCTTGGGAAGATATTGGAGAAAATGCTTGTCGCCAGGCTGCAGCACCATCTGGTGCCCAGGTTAAGTACTCGCCAATTTGGTTTCATGCCCCAGCGAAGCACCGAGGACGCCCTCTATACCCTAGTGAACCATGTAAGGTACAGCCTAGGAAGGAAAAAGATCGTTGTTCTGGTTTCCCTGGATATAGAGGGCGCCTTTGACAACGCTTGGTGGCCAAACTGTGGAATCTGCTCCTGGATCCACTGCTTCAGGAGTTGGAGGCGGTGGGCGCTTACGCGCAGGCTTTCGCCGACGATGTGGTGTTGGTGTTTGAGGGTGAGACGGCTCTCGAGATCGAGCGTCGGGCCAATGCCGCCCTTGAACGTGTGGAGGCGTGGGGTGCGGCTAATAAGCTTCGGTTTGCGCCTCACAAAACGAATGCAATGGTTGTGACGCGCAAACTGAAGTATAACGACCCGCGCCTTCGCATGGGTGGGGTCGACATTGTCCTGACGAATGAGATCAAGCTGCTGGGGGTCGTCATAGACCGGAAACTCACCTTCAACGCCCACGTCGCAAACGTCTGCAGGCGCGCTCTCGCCTTCTATCACCAGCTGGCCCGTGCGGCTAAGGTCAGCTGGGGCCTCCATCCTGAAGTAATCCGCACTATATACAGAGCGGTGGTTGAGCCCGTGATCTTGTATGCGGCCGCCGTCTGGGCGCCGGCCGTGGACAAGCTCGGTGTCCGCAAGCGGCTGAACGCGGTCCAGCGGGGCTTCGCGCAGAAGCTGTGCAGGGCATACCGAACCACCTCCCTGAACTCGGCGCTGCTGCTCGCTGGGATACTCCCCCTCGACCTCCGCGTTCGCGAAGCAGCAACCTTATACGAGGCGCGGAGGGGAGTGCCCCAGCGGGTGACAGGGGATCGGGAGGTGGAGCGGATGACCTCGGCTCTGCGGTCTCCGCACCCCGCCTGTCATATCGACTTGGAGTTCAAGTGTCTGGTAGACCAAGAACAGTTCAACGCCAATAGCGATAATAATTATAATATCTTTACAGACGGCAGCAAGATTGAGGGCAAGGTGGGGGCAGCGTTATCCGTGTGGAACGGCGCTGCCGAAGCCACAACCCTCAAGCTTGGATTGCCGTCCTATTGCACGGTCTACCAGGCCGAACTCCTGGCGATATGCCGGGCGGCGCGGATGGCCGCCGACGACTTGGCCGGATCAGTTGGAATATATTCCGACTCCTCGTCGGCACTGCTCACCTTAAAAAATCCAAAAGCCCTCCATCCCCTGGCCGTTGAGGCGCGGGGACATCTGCAGAGGGCTTTGCTCCAAGGCAAACGTGTCAGTTTGCACTGGATCAAAGCCCACGCAGGACTAGAGGGGAATGAGCGTGCCGACCATCTGGCCAAGGAGGCCGCGCTGGAGCTTAAACGCGCTTTCGATTACGACAGTTGCCCGGTTTCATTCATCAAGCGGAGCATTCGTATGAAATCGCTTGATGAATGGAACCGGCGGTATCGTGACGGGGAAACGGCTGGCGTCACCAGGGTGTTTTTCCCTGACGCGATAGCTGCATACAAGATCACGAGCAAAATAAAGGTGGACAGGTTCGTCACCCAGGCGTTGACGGGGCATGGCGGGTTCTCCGAATACTTGCATCGCTTCAAGTGTAAGGAGAGTCCGTCGTGCGTCTGCGACCCTGGGTGTCCCGAATCTGTCTTCCACGTCCTCCTGGAGTGCCCAACTTTTGCCTATGAGAGGTTGCGTCTGGAGAGCCAAATAGGCGTAGGACTAAGGAAAGAACTCCTTTACGAGTTAATTAAAAATTATAATAATAGAGAACGTTTCCTACAGTACTGTAGAAAAATAGTCATAAATGTTAATATGAGAAATAAAAATTAGTAACTATGTTATGTTGTCTTAATATAATGGTTATATTCTAGTATAACATAAACAATTAGTATTTACATAAGTAGGAACATAATTAAGTAGTTAGTATATTTTCTTTGTATAAATTAGTTAATTTACTTAGAAATATAAATAAATGAATATTAAGTTAAAATTATAAAATGAAAATCAGCTAAAGTAAGTGCTACCTCCATAGGTTAACTAGTTTAGAAAATAAAGTACCTAATAGTAAACTAAGAAGTTGTTAGTGTAGTGTAGTTTTTTAGTAGAACAGATGTAAGTTATGTATTATTATTATTATTATAGTGTATATAAAAAAGGAAAAAGAAAAAGATTGTAAATAAAAACATCATACCCAAACCCCGCTCATTTTCCCAGGTGTTCATAAAATAAGCAATAGAAGTATAATAGTAGGTTAGATGGGAACCCACCCAGTGTGTGAATGTGGAAAGTATGAAAGAAAGAAATTAGTATGCAGAATGAAAGTGCGAGAAGAATAAATGCGAGAACTGGTATGGATGAGCAGTTTAAGCACAGACTCCGACCCCATGTCGGAGGTATTAATAAAAAAAAAAAAATAAATAAATAAATAAATAAAAAAAAAAAAAAAAAAAAATACCTCAGTTATATAAAGGGTGTCCGGTAATTAATGGATAACCCCGCAGGCGCTTAAGGAGAAGCACAGGGCCAACCCAGAAAAAAATAAAAATATAAATCTATCTGCAATTGACCCTGTGCCCCTCCATAAGCACCTGCGGGGTTATCCATTAATTACCGGACACCCAGGATATACCATAACTACATAATCGAGACAAAAATATTTCTTGTACTTCATGCAGTTGTATCGTCTCTTTCAGTTTTTTTAACAAACAGAATGAACAACGAGATATGACGAATATTTTGGATTGGATTTGGTTTGTCTTAGTCTTCTGAGAAAATTTGAATGAAAGCCTAGTTTTTTAGATGGGGCATTATGAGATCATCTGAAAGTTTTCAGAAACTTCCTAGGACTTTTTTTTATATTATCATTGCTTAGATCATATAAAATATAAGTACTTCTTTGTATCGTTTATTACTAAAAAAAAGGTTTTTGGTCATAACCATTTATTATTTTCTAACAGAAATTTATTTATTGAAATATAATACATATTTACAATTCACAACTTACTGAATATTTAATATTTAGTTCTAAAGCTATTTTTTTAAATAGTAAAATTAAAGAAAACACTGAAAAATAAAAATAAAATGTTATAAAATTTTACCGTGTCAAGCGATAAAATTCATATTACCATCGTGGAGTCATAGTCTTTCTGTAAGTTCTAGAAAGTAAGGCTTAGACGCAGCGTTAAGTCCTTGCGAACAATATTAAAGCCACGATAAACTTAAAAACAAGTTTTATCCGACTTGCCGCGGACTCCATATACCTTCATCCCGGCAAGCTGCCTGCATTACCGTTGAATTAGCTTATTTAAACGGCCATGAGATATTTATCTGAGCATAATTTAATGTCAAGGTATGTAATAAGTACAGTTGAAAAAGTTTCTGGACGTTTATGGTTTTTTTTTATTTGGAGTTTTTTGTTTACTAGCTATAAATGGCAAGCAAACAAAGTAGTATTAGCCTTTGTATGTTTCTTATTGAATAATTTTAACGACAAAATGAAGGCAAACGTACAGTGTATAGTATATGACGGATTATTACTATTATTTAAGTTTTTAGAAAGTGTGACGTCAGCATTGCTGACGTCACCATTATTCACGTCACTCATAATCAGCAGACAATGAAATGAAACAACTATACACTTACAATACACTCTGTTTTTTAACTTTCGTTTTATAATTATCACTTTACTTAATTTATAAATTTAACAAGAATCTTAAGTCTACCCTTAATTTATCTTTTAAACAAAAGCAACAATAATTCCAATAGCACAGTAAAATAATTCAGATAGCAATTATTTAAAAAGCACTCACCAAACTACCGTCCTCAGCAGACGTCGCGTGAAAAGTGTCAACAACATGGTGGCCTCCCACCATGTTGCTTCTTTACAATAGTTTTTAATTAATGGTTTTAATACGAATATTTCGTTACAGTAATTCGTGAAATAATTTTAAAAGATTATTTAAACACTTATAAACGCAAATCATTTCATAAAATTACACGTGGTTTTTATCACTCATCGTTCAACACAATCTCCAATGAACATTCAAAAAGCAACTATTAAAAATCAACTTAAAGAATTATTAATGATTAAATTTTGAATGTATTTTGCAAATTAAAGATTTGATTTATAATTAATTTTCAACCTAACTTTGTAATTTAAAGTTAACTTTTTGAATGTTCGAAACTTCTAAGGAAGTAATAACAAATGTTGACAAACTCAATTTATAAATTATTCGATTTAGGTTTAAAAATGAAGCTTACCTATTTCATTGGTAATAACATAGGTTATAATCAATTATCATTATTAAGTAGACATAAGTAATAAACCTTAAAATCTAATATAAAAGATAATGTTGAGTGTTTTTGCGTCGACATATATATATAATGTGGTCACAGCAACTTAGCTTGCGCCGAGAAACGTCGGTCGTCTTAATTATTGATCTCAATATTTATTATTGCAAATTAAATGTTTATAATACGACTTTAGTCTGTATTTATCGGTTACTTCTATAAAATCCTAATAGATATCGGTTTGGCATCTAAGTTGCACCGATATCCGGTAGATGGCGCCGTATATCTATTCCTAGATTATAGGTGTCGCGTTTGAATATAGAATTTGAATATATTTTAATAAATTATAATTACTGAGCTATAGCAAGGCATGGCTGGGTAAGCTAGTAATAAATAAGTAAACACCTTGTACTCACCATCATCACTATAATTTACATCTGTATCGTGGGTCTGGAAACTAACACCATACGAGTATCTGTATGGTATATAGCTATGTTCTATATAACAATTATGTATAGTTGGTGTTTTATAATACTTTATGCAACATACAAATAACAGCACGAACACAAAACTTTTAGAACTATACAACCAACTTACTGGATATTTTAGTTTAACGTAGTTACTAGGATTCGCGATGAACAACAGATTTTGAGATCTAATCTAACTATTTAGAAACGAGGTTTTATCTAACATCACATAGTACTTACTACTTACTCCTCACCCTACTAACTTAAGCTAAGAAATCGCTTTTATGGTCTTTTTATTTAATAAGAAATGAAATACTATTTTTTTAAAACTAAAATTGAATTTTACTATAATTGATAGTCGGTTTTTAATTAGTATTCATATTCAATTGGGCAGTTGCTTTTCTTTATCAAAAACGTTTATGATAAAAGTATGTTTTGGTTGCTTCATTAATATTACTTATCGCTTAAGTAATTTCAAGGATATTTTAATACACCTTTATTTCGCTGAGTAGTGACACAGTTAAATCCTTTTGAACGTATAAGTTTTAGACTCGTGAAGCTTATCGTTGAGCTATGGTAGATAGCGTTTGAGGTATTTAAGCTATCATATTGTATATGCGACGATCTTAAATATCAAAAGTGCTAATTTAAATGTATATTTTCTTTATTAATATTTATACATAATGGAAAAAGAAATAAATAGGTTCTTCAGAATATCGATTACATTTGTGTAAATGTTATAAAAAAACTGTTTTTACGGTTTTACTGTTAACGCGAACGAAACACGTGAGTCGTTTGATAATGGTCACTTATTAAAAATTGGGTTAGAACTGTTGAATTTCTAAGTGATAAATTGCTTAAAATTTATCTGTTACTCGGAGGTAATAGACATATTATGAGGAAATCCGTACGTTTCTGAGACGTTTGTGTCTATATGATTGTGTCTATCTGCCCATCCGCAATAACGAATTTTATGTAACGAAAATTGTCTTCTTTTTTTCATTGTTACTTAACAGTAGCATTTACTGGTTATTACGGTACAAAATAAAAAAAGTTCTTGGTTTAAAAATAAATAATTGAAAGACTTAGTTGAAGTTGTTTCAGCTGAACTTGGCCAATAGAGTTAATGGAAACGTACTTTATTTGTTAGAGGTCAAGAAAAACCTGACCGTAGCTCGATACGTTTTAGCGGTGTGTAGTGCACGGTTCGCTTGGTTTCCGATTGCATTATGGCGACGGCAGTCGCTAGACATTACTGAAACCATTACCTTATCTAAAGTCCTTCTCGGATTTATTTAGTTTTCCCTCGCCGCAATTTATCGAAAACCGCTCGATAAAGTTGTCAACAGGAACGGATCCGAAGCCAATTTGAGAAAACGCGACGCAAAAAAGTGAATAGCTTTTTGGTCCTCCGCTTTAGGAGGCTTTACTGGGATCGAAAAAGCTTTCTAATTGTCTTAAAAAACTGAGATGTCGGATTAGGATTTTCATATTGTAGTAAAAGTTAATCATTTAATGTTATATCATGTAATAGACATTTTATTTAAATCGAATTAATAAATTAGAGACAATTATGCTAATATACAATTTTTATTAATATTATACTCTTTTTCTTATAGGATCAAGAAGAAACAAAATATGATGTTTTATCCAATTTAATTTAATCCAGCTGTAGTTTGTTTTGTAAATATAAATTAATTATTAGCAGCTTGCGCTCAAAACGATAAATATACTTATTGTGTATGAAAATAATAAATCTAGCAAACATTATTTTGCTAACGTAACTTACAGCAATAAATATTGCACATTCATAATGAAATCAATATAAGCGAAGAAATTCACCAAAAATGTTTAAAAAAAAAAGAATGAAAATAGTTTGTTATAGAGAACGAATTTTATTCTAATAACGTTAGGATCTGTCATATCATTTAAAGAAAAGAAAAGTATAAATCGTTTTGCATGAGATATAACGTTTGTTTTAATAAAATTAAACGAAGATGATTTAAACTTCGTCAAATAAACATTTTTTTTCAAACCAATTTTGAGAGTAAAAATACGAGTAGGTTCAATGATCAAAAAATCACCAACCTCTAAAGTTTTAGACTGCTTCCACACTTTAATTAGAACTTTGTTGGTCAAAGCAATGTCCTGTCTATAAAGATTATTTTATTTTTATTGACTTCAAATATAGTTTAAACAATTTTTAATAGGTAATATTTTAAGTTTTAAATTCATTTCGTAATTTTATTTTAACACTTTGTATCTATATAGTTGCAACTATTAGAGAACAGAATCTAAAAAAAATCTTCAAATGTTGTACTTTAAACGTTTTAATATTTTAAGTGTAAATTGGTTTTAATTTACTTTCTATTTTGTCACATACTAAATCTAATAATAATTCAATAGTACTGACCATATTCACTTAAAGTTTCGTATCCAAAAGTTGCAAACGGTATTTTATTATTATGACTCCGTTATCCATTGACATGTTTTTTCCGATTGTCCGTTCCTTTATCCGTTATCAAAAACTATATTTGGCACCGGAATGGGTTTAAATTCTAATTTTCATAGAAGTAGCTTTTATAGAAGCTACATATATCTCTAAATTTTACTTTAAATTGTGTATACCTGATGTTAAGCGGATACCGTAGCCTATGAACGCCTGCAACATTACATGTTCTCGAACTTTACAAGCGCGTTGTCAACTCTATCCTCAACCATCCCCAGGAGGCTCTGGTTAACTTTCTCACCAGAGAAAAGCAAAATTACCCGAGTACAGTAATTTTTGGCAGTAATCTTCTGCAAAGTTGAGGTACATTCTCAATAAACCACTTCTAAATTTGGAGAAAATTTTGCCTGTTGCGTTCTACTACCTCAATAAAATAATATAAATTATTAAAAAATAACTTCACGACAGTACTTTAAAAGCATTACTAATGATTAAACAAGAGTTCACGGGGAATCTGACTCATACTAGCTTATATTCATTGTTTAGGTACGTAGCTGCACGTTTTACGTCAGTCGTTAGCGACAGAATTGCAGCGTCAGTTACGTAAAACGTGAAAGCCTTCCCCGGCTGCTGTTCTGATCTTCACTTGGATCTTAGATACCGTAGTTACAATTGCTTAGCGACGGTTACTTGTAAATTGCAAATTGCTTGGTTGAAATATTTTCAGCTAGTAAACAGGTTTTTTTTTCAAATAAAGTTCGTCCGTCTAACACATTTTCTATTTTAATCATTTTTAATATTAAAATAATTTTGCCGTGCATATAATTAGAAATATTGACGTATATATAAATATTCCGTCACATGTAAGCGATAGCGTATAGCAATAAGCTTTGAAAGCTGTCAGTATATTTTTTTTTTTTTTGTAATTTTCCCTTTAATCCTTTATTTTAAATAAAATATTCGTACCTTTTTTTTCTTCAATAAAGAACTAATAAATAATTTAAATGGGCATGAGATACAATAATTTACACGCATGGGTATTTTTTTTAACCTTTGTATGAAATGTTATCTATTTCCAAATCTTTTAGGTAACGGTCTTAATCTAAGTCAAAAACCAAGTCCTATAGCCACACAAAGTATTCTGTAGCATCGTAGAATTTATATCGTCAATTTTTTTTTTTATATATACGAATAAATAAAATTGGAGTGTGTTTGTAATATTAAAAGAACAGCTTTTAACTAAATTCATGCGTATGTATACACGGTACATATACCAAAATAAGTATACCAATAATAGTATTTTATAATTTTTGTATGTCTGTCTGTCTGTTTGTTCCGGCTAATCTCTGAAACGGCTGAACTGATTTTGACGGGACTTTCTCTGGCAGATAGCTGATGTAATAAGGAGTAACTTAGACAAAATTTATTTTAGTTTTTTTTATAAATCTGCGAACTGAAAAATAATTATTCCGTTAAATTCGCAGGCACAGCTAGTAAGTAAATAAAAGCGGAAATTCTGTAAGGGCTCTATATTTGACATAACGATATTCTTATTATTTGTCAATAAAACATTGCATATCATAGCATATTAAAGTCATTATAATAAACATCCTATTTATTTTTTTTATTGAGAGAAAATTACTTACAAATTATAAGATATGTGTTACTTTCATTTATTACGGTTCTTAAGATCCGGTACTATGACAGGCGGACGGACGCATTGCCGGAAAAGGAAATCTTAGTTGGCACAATCTTCTTATGGAGCCGTAAAAACCCTTTGAATCTACGTACAAAGAAAGGCACTGAACTTATAAATTAACACACATGATTGAACAGCCATAGAAATTGTAAGTTATGCTTTGTAGTTTTGTGTTATTATTAGTTATTAATATGATGTTTTATAGCCTAAGAGGTTGACAGCTAAAAGATGGTAAGCAGAGAGTTATTGCCAGCACACAAACGGGCCAGTTCCTATTATTTTGTATGATTTCATTTGGTACTTGATAGCCAATTAGTCAAAAGTAAGCCATGGAATACCCTTCATAGTATTAAATAGTTTTATATTATGCTTTATAATTTTATTTAATTAGTCGTACAAAAAATGTTTTAAAGAACTATTAATCTAGAAATTACAAAGAAAGCGAATGAATATGTTATCGAGTTATCTGGATATCTCCGCACAGGTAACTAGTACCGCAACCTCACTGGCCTTTATACTCAGTAAAGTGCTTGACCCAGTATCGGCAGAGATAACGATCAGTTCCTTGTTAGTAAATAAACCAGTTTTCATCGCCGAATTTATAGTTTCGAATCTGAAAAATACTATTGGCGGCTTTCCAAAATATTCATATTTGAAGATATTCTGTCTATTGTCTTGTTTATGTCATTTAAGCGACGGAATAAGGGAACCGTGAAGTAAATACTAAGCGGATGGTATGTGTAACTGTTTCCTTCGAATTTCTTCGTGCTGCTACGTCGACTTAAAACTCTTGAGAAGCTTTTGAAAGGAAACATGTCCATACGAAAATTTAATTTTCATGAAAGTGGTACACAACACTCGTATATTATATTTTGTAATTGAAAATGCTATTGTGTTATTATTTATTCTAACGTATCGTTATAATAAAGAAAATCATGTAAAGATTTTATCTTAAATATTTATATATTTGCTGCTTAATCTGAGTGTAGAGCGATAACTGAAATTGTGGCTGCCGTAAATCTGTAGCTGTGGTTAGGCAAGTGCATAGTAGAGGGCCTACATACATATAGACACATGCAAATCTCGGACTTGTGCATGGGAATATATGCCTTATAATGTAAGATTTAAGATGAAAATAACTATACAATATTTAGTCATATGGCACATTAGAGGTTTGGTTAACACACGGTGGGGTACAAACATATTAAAGTGACTTATTATACTAGAGTAAATAAAATAACAACTAAATATGGTATTTAAGCATTATGTTTGAAAAGCTGTTGAAATTCAGAAGTAAAATGAAGTATTTATATTAATATAATTTAAATATTTATTAGCATGCAAATATTGTGATTTATTTATAAGTGTTATGATCCGAGATTGATAAACACAATGTAAGCATAGAAAATTCAAGCAAAACGTTCAAAGGAGAAAAGTATTGAATAAATAAAGATATCGACACGTTTTCACGAACTCTCAATTTATCTAAGAATTTTATTCATATCCGGAAAGAGGCGACCGTTTCAGGAGATCTCAACATATGGACATAATATCTTCGAAACTCGTAAGCTTTACTTGTTATTTCTATTTCTCTTACTATTTATATCAAACCCTTTCTATAGTTCATTTACTAATATAAAAAGTACTAGTGTTTAATAGTAATATTCTATAGTGGTTTAGAATCTATAAGCTCATTGTCACAAGGCAAGTTTGTAAAGCGGATTAGAGCCTTTAAGTTTGTTGCGAAGCGAGTAATATTTTGTATTCTCGACGGAAACAAAAAAGCAAAACAATTTAGTGTATTTATTTCTGTATATTAAAATGTATTGAAAAAAAAATGAAGTTTATTTTTGTTTTAATGGTTTTAGTTTAACTATGTGGCTATGTTTCTGGTCACTTTATTTTATTTCAAAAGTTATAAGTTTTTCTTTGTGATTATTAAATTTATAAAAAAAAAAAAATAGATACGGAAGATATTCATTTTTGATCAGTGACAAAACTGTTTATAAGAACAAGAATCAAACTTAAGCTTTTTATCCTACAGGATACTCAGAAGGTAAGGCGAATCCGTGCTCTATTCTTATAATTTCCTTGAACGGCGAACATTTGATTTAAGTACCGTCCCAGGGTTAACAACGGCTCCCAGGAGGCCGCCCCGACTATTTCCTTTTGTTTTTGTCCCTAATTTTTACATTTTTTTCTAAAAAGAATTCGCTAAAACGCCCTCAAGAACGTGAACATTCAACGCAAATCCAATGATTAGAGACGACTGACGCCCGCTCTAAATTTATTCAAGAGATTAATGGTAATGATTGCATTGGTAATTACGGAGATGAAACGTGTAACTTATGCAAATGGGACCTACCAACTTTTGACTATGAAACTAATAGTTCCGAAGATCAATTCACTTATACAGAGCTTGTTGAGGTAATGGCAAAGTAAATCATAAAGAGAGTAGTCCGTAATTGGCCGGATGATTTACTCGTTATCCTATTTACATAATATTAAACTAACTCCCCAAGAAAACGTTTGTGCTTTTGAGCATGTAAGTCGAGTCATTTTGTGGAGCGGCGAGGTATTATGATGGAGTGGATGGCGTGTATTCAGCACAAAGGGTTAACAAGCCAAGTTGCACAGATTTGTGCATACAGAACTCGGTTGCTATTAATCGTGCATCAGCAAGTTTGTGCCGAGGGTACATTTACTCTGCGATCCCGCCTGCATTGTTGCGCTATAAAGCAAAAACTGCTCGAATAATTGGTTGTTTATAGCAATCATACGAGTGAAAATTATTTTTAAAGTAAAATGCATATATTGTCGTATAGTATTTTTTATTAGTACGCGAACTCAGTTTAAAAAATATATATACAAATCTTAGTTTAGCTTTAATTTCAAAGTTTCTAATTTAACATAGCGTTGAAGATTCTGATTTATTTTTATCCTTTTGATGAACTGAATATGATTTTGTAGCACTGTACGATACTATTAATAAAATGTAATCATAATGTTTCTGGCGTTCTTAATTACTATTTTTACACAAAAAAAAATATTTTGAAATATTCAAAAATGGCAAACTTGATCCATTGAATTGAAATTCATGTTATGCTACAAGTTTTAGTGAAAGTAAAAACATTTCAGTAGAAATATTCAAATATAACAAGATGACAACTTCAATATTTCGGTCCAGCGGTCGTATGTATGTTCATTAAATGCACTTGTGCGTGCGAGCGCGTCTTTTTTAAATTCGTATATGAGTATTTTAATTTATCTTAGGAAAATCTCTGATCAAGTCAGACAGTTATTTATTTATTTATTTATTCTTATGTACACCAAAATACAGACACATATAAAGAAAGATACAATACAAGATGTACAAAGGCGATCTTATCGCTAAATAGCGATTTCTTCCAGATAACCTTTGGGTACTGGACACGATACAGTAGCAGCGGCTAGAAGTGTGCACAAATTAAGGAGGAAAAATCAATAATAAATAGATAAAAACTATGATATGATAGACTTACATAATTATTAAAGAAAAAAAAAAACATATAAATAAGTAAATATTTACAGTTACAGTTCATAACATAAATAAATATGAACCTGCGGAGATAAATGTTATCAATTAGTATAAAATATTATTAGGATTTCTTAAAATAATCGCATTTTATATTACGTTGTGAGTTTTAACACATTGACGATTCAAAAGTGTTTTTAAAGCCTTCTTGAATGTAGTAATTTTTGATCGCGTTTTTTTTAGTTTACACTGAGTGAAGAATAGGTAAGTGGATTTAATGAACTGTATTACCAAAAAGATACATTGCATTTTGGCGGTTTGTATATAAAGTATTCTTAAATTAAAAAAAAATAATTCTAAAACTATTTACCGAACATATAATATTAAACAATTAGTGAAATACTATGTAGATGGCGCTAGGTAACGAGAGACCACAACGGTAACAAAGTAAAGACGTAAAGTTATATTTTAAAAATTTACGTCGCGCCTTTAAATTCATTATGTTATATTTTCTCAGGAGTACCAAGCTATTTAATGCTAGCAATGATTATTTACTGTCATAAATTCATAAAATCATTTTATGTTTGCATTATTTAATGCATGTTATATATGTCTCAATAACTCGTATTTGTAATTTTATTATCCAATAGTAAAAAAACGGAACTCATGCACGGGCCGCTACTTATAAAAAAAGTCATGTCCTTAGTTACATATTTATCATCGTCGAGACTGCACTATCAAAGTGAAAAACTTAAAATTTAGCAGCAGTAGGGTTTTATACAAATTACTAAAATACTTTCGCATTTGTTAATGTAAACGAATTTTGATAACTGTGCCTCTAAAGTGGTTTAAATGAGGTATGTCGATTTTAATAAAAGTGCGTCACTTTTAAAGCTTGAAGAATATGAAAAACATGATCATATGAAAAAAATATGAGGAATAAAATCCACTGAACGAATGACCTCGCTACGTTTCTAGTAACACTTTCTATGGGAACCAATTGGGTTCCGATTGTTGACGTAACGACGTTTTCTAATAACGCCATCTTAGATATCTATATAATCCATCTATCTAGATGGCGTTATTTGATTCGTTTATTTACAATTTGATATGGTATTAATCTTTTTCTTAGACTAGTAAGCTTTTTTCGTGCCTATTAGACAGTCGATCTGAAGGAGTAAACTCCAGTCGTACGTCGGAGCTGACACACACTTTTTTAAAGTTTTTGATGAGGCTAATAAAAACGAGCTTTAGAGTTTTTAGATATTAACCTCATACGTTATAAATTTAATCAAGGTGCAATGGAACGGGCTATACGGCAAAGAATTAGCAAGTTGAAGTGGCAGTGGGCTAGTTACCTGTGTAGCAGGACTGATGGCCTTTGGAGGACGTGTCTTGGAGTGGAGACCGCTTGTTGGTAAACGCAGTCTTGGACGTCATCCGGCCCGCTAGACCGACGATTTACATAATATTGCCGATGAAGGCTGGATGAGGATTCCGGAAATCAGGGTACTAACTGCCTGACGTATACAATTTTTTTTGGTTAGTATGGGAAAATGATTATATTTATTGTTTTTTTGGATGGTAGAAAGAGAAAAAAAATCGGATTTGAGAATTTGATTATTAAGGATATTTAAAACACAAAAACATACACACTTAAACGACTTCTATAAATTTATACAGACATCTAAAACATGGGTAAAAGCGAACATATGATCGACTTTGTTACCATGTACGGTCGTGTTAGTACACGACTGACATGGACACAGCTTAACTGGTCGTGTACCGGCTTTGCTGGAAAGAGTTGCAAAATTTATGCATGTGAGGCGCCTTTTTGCTTTCCTGGGATAAAACGAAAGGGATTTTTGATACATACGTTTTATCTACTATGTAGACCTGCGTGCATTCGGCTCTGCTAACATAATCTTCCTCTAATCCAATTATGTAGCCTGCTACATAGCAGTAAAATAATTAAAACAAGATTCGTATGTTTACATTTTATTATTTCTATAAATACATAACTTATATTATATACGGGATACATCTTACATTGCTAGGACAACTGTAGTGGTCCTATTATTAAAGAAAAGTGATACGAAGTAGCTACTCTAGTGATTTCTTTACGACGAGGGAGAGAACTTACTTGTTACTGCACATGTTAACTTTAAAATTGAAGATTATGAGATTTTATTATGTAGATAAATGTTAAGCTAACGTTATACAAGACAAAATCAGACGTAGAGACCACCATAGAAATGATTGCTAAGTTTATTTTACATGACTGAAACTGATTTTTGATGGTATGGACGAAAACTCAAAATTTGTTACGCTTTGCCTAAATTAAAATACAAAAAAGTAAATCAACTATAAATAAAAAGCATAACCAAAAGCATTCCTTGAACAGCTTTAGAATTTGGAAAATGTTTAAATCTTATAGTGTCTCCTCTAGCCTATTGGGAGTTTGTTAGCTATGCTACAATATTTGCAACCGTTAAAGGCGAACGTTTATTAACAGTTTGTGTTCGCGCCGATCCAGTTGGAAGCGATAATGTTCTGGTGCCCACATTTATGGTCCGCTGCGTGCCGTTTGTACAACCACTGGGCTACTGATTCATTTTGTGACTGCACTTCACGTAGATATCGAAATAACATGGAAATTCGAAACGTTTAGCTACTAAAATAAATTTTGTTATAACACTTACTAGAGACATCGTATTTCCTTTTCTTCACATATTTTTGAAGCTAAAGATTAGTCAAAAATATACTATTTACATAAAACGATAACATGAACTTAGATATTAAAAAATAGTTGTTAAATTAAAAATGATTATGACAATACACGCGACTATCTCCGAATAGAACAGGTAAGCATAAAAGTTATCTCTTAGATAGTTATAAGGTACCATTTGCTGCAACCGTCTCTCTTGCTGGTACTAAATCTTGCTGTTCTTTCTTTTGTCTGCTGAACAAACGGCCTTTAAATCTTTAAAGTTTCAGAACCATTTTCTTTGACAACGCAAATGTATCTCGCTTTACAAAACAAAATTTGAAATCTGAAAATTTATGACTCATATAAAGTTCAGTTATGTTCTAAACTATTAAATTAAAAAAGTTTGAGATATTATTTCAGTCATATGTCAACACCTCTTTTCAAGTTGGAAAAATATTTAAAGAACCATAATGAGGCAATGGATACGAAACATGAATCGATAATTGTTCTATTTCGAATTTTAATTAGAAATTAATTTAGTGATTAAAATTTTTATCGTTTTTTAATTCTTCATAAGGTTTTTTAATAGTTTTTCCATTTCAAACTGGTACTGTTGACTTTTCAAAGGCATTTTTTGTATTAATGCTCAGTGGTAAAGAAAAAGAATTGTAAGGAAACTTGCATATTTCGATAGATATTTTCGCAGTGAAGGAGCGTTGCAGATTACGCTTCAATCCTTTTTCTTCTTAGAAGATATCTTTACTCAGCAACGAGAAGCTTACAGGCAATTAGAATGCAGTAAAGTATATAGATATATTTGCATGTAGATTTGTTTGTTTACTGGCTTCAAAAGCGCTAAGCTCAGGATCGCATTGTAAATATAAATAAGATATCTTAATGAAATAATCATGCAATTTTTTTTTTACCACAGCTTTAGTTACAATCATTCATCAATTTTCTTAGTATTTCGTAAATATGTACGAATTTTTTGTAATTATATTTATGTATAAGTGTAAATGTGAGTGTATGTATGTATATATGTGTATGTGTGTATGTATATGTATGTAAATTATTATAATTTTATATACTATTGCAATTTATTCTAATTTACATAACAATTATTTGTACACTTCCTAACCGCTTTTTATGCCCTGTCCTATACCCAAAGGTTGTCTGGAAGAAATCGCTCTCTTAGTAATAAGACCGCCTTTGTACATCTTTCTCTAATTGTACTATTTATATATATATCTTTTAATGGTGTGCAATAAAGAATATTATTATTAACTTACTGGATTGCACTCCATCCGCTTAATATATAATAGATACATATATTATAACAAATACTTATATAAATAATATATCAATTTACTTATACATATTATTATTATTAGTAAATATATAGACGAGTAATTATCAAATTCATTGCAAAAAATGTCCACACTGAAATTTAATCACGGAAAATACAATTAGCTTGGTTAAGTGGGATTGGTATCATTTTAATCAAAGAAACAAACAACCGTTACGTGTATGTACATACAAACATTATTTGTAATAATTACCGTCGGATGAACCAAATATTATCACGAAAGGTTGACATTTCGCGAAATTTGAGTGCGTATCAAATGGAAAATTTTAATTGGCATCACTTTACGGCCACGATCTCGACAAATTCACTTCATACCAAAATTACTGCAAACACAATGCAGTATTCCTTCTTGTTATATTCGTAGACATAACAATAGTTTCCAACGTAAATTTTAGTGGCCATTTTCATAAACTAATTAATTAATAAGTCATAAGGTTGTGCACTTGGTTTAGTTTTAACGAATAATCCGAGAATCTGAAATATGAGTGTAGGTTTAGTAAGTAACATCAACTTCAAGATTACGTTTTTTGTTTGTAAATCTTTTACTTATCATAATTATTGAGAAGTTTAAGTGTAGCATTAACTACAAAGACTAATCTGACAAATTATACCAGTGCAGATAGCTTTTGAAACCAAAGAAAAATATAGTAGGATGATACCCATTGTAAAATAAAGAGAATACAACGAAAATGAAAGAAAAATTAATTACGGGCGATCTGAGGTCGGGAAGTGGTACGGGGTTTAAGGGTAAAAAATGCTTATCTCGATTTCCGGCTAAACTACAAGACCCATGGAAAAAAGCTCAAGAGCTTGTAAATAGTAAAAAGATTTAACTTTTGTATTTATACTTTTTACACATGACCTCAAATTTATGTAAAAAAAAATCAAAAGCCAACAAATTATAAATTTAGTTATAAAATATCTAAAACAGGTTTTAATTGTGTAAAACATTTTTCTCATAGTGAAATTATTTCTGTCATCGTATTGATACAAACTATTTAACTACTAAGCGTGAGTTAAGGTTCTATCATTTTTCTTTATCCTTGTTACCACCTAACTTTTACAAGTTAAAATACGTTTTAGCGAATGAGATATTTAACGGTTGAAGTAATGATAAATCTTCGCTATCTTCATCGACTCTTTATTAAAGAATAATAATAATAATATAAAAAAACAATGTTCACATAGAAAAATATACAATATATTTCTTAAACAACTTGCAAGTAGTAAAATATAAAATAGAATTAATAAATTGTAAAACAAATTATAAAGAAGAATTCAAAGTACAAATTTTTGATATCTATCAAAAATATTTTTATTTATTTATTTAATATTCGGAAAACCAACAGCACAAATAACAATACATAGCAAATTGAACTAAACAACATTTGGTTAATGATAGGATATATATATAATAACTAGTACATAAATAAACATATCATGCGGACAGAGTAATTACACGTTAAGATGTTACATAACCTTTTTTAAACAATACATATATATCCACTAAATAATGCAAAGAAATTCTGGTTCAATACTCGCCTCGCCACTACCACACCTGAACTGAATAGGTACATCAAAATCGTTCAGTCTACACAGATTATTTAAGCCTTATAAACAAAATAATAACAAGAAATGAGCTTTTATTATTATTTTTAAATAAAAGGTCTGTATATGTGGATACGTCACAACGTGACTGAATTTAATTTAATTTTTAGTTCAAAATTGAATAAATGTATGTTGTACATGTAGTTCATCATAACGGTTTTTACAAATTGAAATACAAAGAATTAACTTACCCTAACAAATGACTGAATAACAATAATAAGTGGTTTTAATAATACGTTGGAGTGCTCATATATGAACTGACTGTTGCAATAGTGGCCGTGACTTACATTTGGATGCTTGCTTGTTCTATTTATTAGGTATTTATAATTTATTAAAATATATTTATGTGGTCTGAGCGTCTGTTGGTGCTGAGAATATTTGTTCCCCGACTACCAAATTTTTTTATATATTACGTCCGTTGGGTGTGTAGTTTTTATTTATTTATTAACTTTAATTAGATATAGGGTGTGGATTAGATAGGAAAAACCTTCTTCACAATAATCTTTACACATGAAACACGAAACGCGTTTTGTGAATATGTATGAGGCATTTAGCTAAGGCAATACAGTTTAAGGCTAGCAAGTGCCTAATAAAATATTAATAGAAAGTGGCGTGTGAAAGCTAGATTATAGTAGACATTATTTACGTAACAAGACAGATATAATTGCTAATACCACTTTAAACTTGGACACATTAAACTACGTAGTCGCACGAACAGTTATTAGTAACTAGGTATGCTTTGCCAATTCCAGACTCTAAATTGCCAAAAGCTCCCCATACATATATTATTAATTTATACCAATGTTCTTATACTGATATACGAGTTAGTTTGTATCAATCCTTAAATACTTACTTTGATTAAGAATAAATTGTATTTTAAGTTTTATAAGAATTTTTATGACAGTCATACTACCGCAAATTATTTTTATCTGACTTTCAAAATTTTACATAGGATGCTACACATTTATACAATTATATTAAGGTAAAATCAGTGGTATCGAAATACTCAGAGATCAGAACACTTTAGTCAATATTATAAAGCATCAGTCGATTGGAGGTTTAAAACCGGACTGTCACCGCAGACATTTCCAATGTTAATTCATTTGATGTTCGGTAGTAAAGGGAAATATTGTAGAGAAACTGCCGTTAGAAAAAATATCATGACACACACGAAACATAGTGTTTAAATAAGCTTTTAATTTTTGGTTTTTCAGCAGAACAAGTTTTTGCCCAGCGGTGTTACATTTACAAGATGTTAAAGTCGGAAAAAAATAGTTCTCTGCATTCATTTCATCAAATCTAATAATTATCAATATTATATTAATACAATTTAAGTTATATTATTCGTATGAGTCAATTATTATAAAAGTATCAAAATCTATTTCTAATAAAGTAGTGTACTTTACTTATTTAATTAGAAATAAATTCATTTGTTAGGTGAATATTATTTTATTTCATTAATTCGTTTAATTACAGCACAGTCCAATATTTACGAAAAATAAAATAGTGTATATTTTAACAAGGGAGAGATAAATACTACAGCAAAATATTTGTAGTCTTATAAGACTCATATACGTTGTTAGCATTATACCTTAGCCCGACAAAGTTTATTAGATGACAGGATCGATTCGGTACATTTCTCTTTAGATATTGATAGCTAACTTTTCATCTTAAGGGTGACTGAGGATCAAGTTTATATAAATTGATCGATTGAAAGGACTCTTCAAGAACCAAACGCAACTTGAAGGACGACACTTCAACACCTACATTTGACATGAGGACTCTTGATTCAACCACTAAGCTATGGGAGAGAAACTTATATATATATTTATACTAGGTAATATTACAAAGAGACGGGATCGGCTTGGTAATTCTTTATGAGTTGGTGAGCCTAAAGCTCGAGTTATTTATATAAATATAACAAGACTAACCTCGCATTTCTCATTTAGTATTTGTTTGTGAAGTAATTTATAACTATCATCTAATATTAAAAAGTTGCATTTTTAGTACCGTAAAAAGTATAGTCTCTTAAAAAATTCTAACGCTGTCCGCGCTCATACAATTTCTACTAAACTTCGCACATTCTTAGAAATTTTTGATCGAGTTTTACAACGTGATGGTACTACGCTTCTAACACAAACCGGATATCAGAAAATATTCTTATTCGTAGGAATATGATTAGATTGTCTGTCGGGTGATGAGCATGGTTGCTAAATCAAAATAGCGATCCTTGTGTTATAGATTTACAATTGTATTTATTGAAATTTTATAATATGCAGCGATGCAAAGGTTTCATGCTGGACGAAAGTTGAATATGGAGGCTAAAAGTGGACGAACGATGGGTTGGATAATATGTTCCTAACAAAACATTAATTATTAATTTATCACCTCCTTATTTGGTTTCCAAATTACATTACATTTACATTTTAATTTGAATCATCCAGATAATATGACACGGGCAAAAAAAAGAAAATATGATGTCCGATCAAAATGTCGAAGGATTAAAAAAAAACCATAAACAAACTATAAAACATGATTTGCATTGCAAGTCGCATAATTTCGTTTAATGTGGGATTAAAATATTGACATTGTCGTTGGTTACACATTGAAGCAGAGGTTAAAGCCAATTCAACAAATTTAACTATATTCTTAATGTAACTACAATGTTTGCGATGTTATGCGTTATAATCTGCTAGAGCTACAACACAGCTCTATTTTAGCTATATTAATATCTATATTTGTATCATCTATGATATATTAAAACCTTCGGTAAATTAAAAAGAAATATACTCACTCGTATAAATGCAAAAGCACCAAATATGTAAGGTTTTGTTCATAAGAGTGATAGTCAAATTCATTGTTGCATAGTTTTTTTTAATATTCTGATACGATAAAGTGGATTTCAACCGATAATACAACTTACTTGTGTTTTAATTATTACTTAATAGATTACGGGCCTACTTTAGCAGTTGTGGATAAAGTTTATCTTGCAAGTAAGCTACGAATAGATTTTAACAGCAGGAGGTAGAATAGGTCATTAGAGACCTCAAACAATAAATTACAATTTTTAGGTACATATTAGAGAATAACTAAATAACTCATAAATATAGTGGAATTTGATCATAGAAAGAATAAAATATCAAAACCTTTTAACTCTTGGAAACCGTCATCCGTCAAACAGCGTTATCCACAATTGGTGAAACAGGCTCTAAATAGTAATTTCAAAATATTATTTAAATTATTTTAAAATTAAATGACTTTTATTTATAAAAGCGTACTTTAGTTTTGTAGTCATTGCTTTTATAACAAGATTTAGATTAAAATATTCACAGGTAAATGTGATGGTCATTAATCATAATGTCTTACAACAAAATGAGCTTCTTTTATTAATTTCTCACCTTTAAAAGCGTAAATACATATAATGAGCGCTACAAAAGCTCACTATTAAGTATATTAATAGCACAAAATCTAGGAAAATATTACAATACATTGTATCTATCGAGGAATCTTTTGTAAGAATATATTTAACTTTGTAAATAGCGCACATTTTAATGGATTTATTTCAACGGAATCGGCCGATGGCAATCACTTGGAAGTCTATTTTTATGGCCTGTACCGGATGCGCCATAAAGCGTGGCATAAAATCAGTAAGCCTCGGAGGACGAAATATAAAAGTAAATAACACTTATATTGGATATTCAGACACAATACAACTCCTATTACTAGATTCAACCTTTTTACTATAACTATTACTAGTACGATTACAATTGTTACTAAAATTTACCTCAATTTCAACCTATGATTTTCTTTTAAACACACATATATATATCGCCGAAACGTACCTACGCTCATAGCTTCCGTATGATTGTATTGAAAAGGATAATTCTTTTTTTGTGTTGGTTATTGTCAAGAAGAGTTTAGTATAAAATAAAATAAATACATATTTATGAAAATAAATATTATATATAGTACGAAGGCCAGTACGCCAGGCTAGCTAGTTATGTATAACAAAAATTTAATTCGACATGAATTATAAAGCGCAGTTAGTAGACCCTGGCAACGAAAGCTAGGAATGGGAAAGCTAGATACTTATCACAACAATACTTTTATCAAGTATTCTTGTGTTTCTGTGGTGAGTTAGGTAAGACTATAGTTCCTGGGGAGGAGTCGGGGTTGGGACTAGGGCCGACAACGCGCTTGCGATAATTTTGGTGTTGCAGGCCACAGCAACCTTTTACTTTCAGGTTGTACGCTTGTTTACGCCCTAGTTTTATAAAAATTAATACATATATCAAAGCATATATAAATATAACAGTCTAAATGTAATAACTCTAAGTATTGATCAATTACATGGAAACCATTTTACACGTATTTTATTATTTTATAAAAAACTAAATAATGAAATGCTAATGTATAAAGCTAAATGTGTAAGGTTAAATGTGAAAAAATTCATAAGAAGCACCAGCTTAAGATAAACTATACATTTCAAAGTTTCTGTAAATTCACATGAGAGTTATAATGCGTAAATGACGACATAATTATTTAAATAAATCCTGTTTTAATCTATTACAAGAATAGTTAGTTATTATTGATACACCTGTTAATTATAATCTGAAGGGAAGTATGTAAGCTAATCTTACTAAGTAAATTTATTATAGCCGAATGTAAATTTATAGAATTGAAAGCTACTAATATAAAATTACTTTGTTAAGTAATTTTAATTAATATTAAATTACACGTGCCAGTGTAACGGATATACAAAATCAAATTGTGATAATAGAATATTGTAAACTTTGTGAAGTTCTTGTCTTCATTTTAACAATAGGTAAAGTATTATTTTCATGATTGTATTAATCGATTGTAAATATTTCTTATCACTGACATTCATGGCTTTTCTTACTGGTTCGTTAATTTGTAAATTACGAAACAATTCAAATGCTCCAATAAACATTCCTTTATATTGTCTAAGTATCTATTCATTATTATTTATGAACTAAAAATTTAATTGTTACAATTATAGGAAGCGATTATCGATTTATTTGAATTTGAGCACAAGTTTGAAAGAACACGACTTCTTTATATGACAAATAGGTTTAAGATTATAAACGGTGAAAGCAAAGTCTAAAAAAATATTCTATAGATTTATTACATTATTTAATTTGAAATGGGTAATTATTCGAGGTGGGCGAGCAGGTGAAAGTCAGATCAGCTCTACAGTAACTTGGGAGGTGGATTAGGGCTTACGCCATTCTATTGCTCGAATAAAAAAAAAAATCTTAAAAATTTTATACATAGCGATTTAGTAAATATGGACCTTGTGCTTATTTTTAAAATTCAGTTTAAAACCTAAACTTTAGTGCTTAACTGAAATTTAAAAATTGCAAATAACTTAGTTTTTGTTTACAAATTGATTGTTATTATTTTCATTGCTTTTTTTTCACAAGGTTGTATTTATACAGTAGCCGATTTTTAGTATTATTAAAACATTTTGATGCTATAAATTTTGTGTAAGCAAATTTCTAGCAAAAAGTTATGTTTATGAAAACATAATTTTGATATCCAAATCATACATATAATATCAATGGGCAAGCTTAGAACAGCGTACCCGAATAAAAATAAATGTGACAATTCTACGTCTATGACGTAAACCAGTATTTTGTGAGGCTTCGAAGGCGTCAGACTGCTATATTTATACCATTGTAATATTGTGATATGACATAACGGCAAGTTAGTAATAATAATAATAATAATAAAAACTTTTTATTGTACACCAAGTACAAAAGGCGGAACTTGTGTGTAATCGAATATTAGTATATGATTTTAACAATAACGTGACGAAACATAACAAAAGAACAAATAATACTTTAGTAAATCCACATAGTATGCCATGAATCATGTCACTGTACATGTCAAAAATAATGAAATATTCATTTTGTAGAATTTAAATTCATAACATTTTTCAAACCATAGACATTTACGACTTATTTTATTGCAAAAGTGAGGTTCATAGCTAACACGTAAGTTATGTTGTGTACTTCTCATTATTACATTATACTACTACTGTTTTTAATTTCTTTTTACATACTTTTTATTAGCTTCACCTGTATGTTTGTATATTTGTAAC